>NC_062240.1:949564-1261086 GCF_905475465.1 Pieris napi | reverse complement strand
ATTATTAACCTTGATTGCCATACAAAAGGTGTTTTTCCTAAACAATTCCAGATTAATTTTTGGTATAGCCAATTTCTCCCCATGTCTACTTTGACAGTTGCTCATTCTCGTTGACCTAAAAATGTTTATGTTTTTGTAAACGACATTTAAAAAAAAATATGAATACAGGGAAGAGATAAACCGTTGAGCTTCTTTAACAAAGGTACGCAACTATCAGGATAGTTTGCTTCACAAATTGTTTAAAAAAAAATTCACCAAGCTATAAATCCATATATATGTAAGTATAGATAATACATATGCATGATAAGCAGCTAATACCGTATAATGGTCAACAGTTTCCCTTAGTCGTTCTGTAATTTTTCAATATGTGACCAAAAATACGCTCTCATTTATTATTTCTAGTTTATTGTTTTTATATATTTTGCGAATCTCTCAGGGAACTATTTAAAAAGATTAATATTATGACAGTACCTTGCCAATTCATTTATGAAAACATTATGTATGTAAGAAAGAATCTACATCTTTTTAGTAAAATAAATGAAAGACATAATTTTAGTACTAGAAATAAAGATAAAATAGCTCAACCATCTTTCAGATTAGCCAAAGTTCAAAATTCATTTATGGGGTACTGTGTGAAATGTTACAATAAAATACCTTGTGACATTTTAAAACTAAATGAACGAAAATTTAAATGTTTTATTAAAAGTACACTTTGTAAACAAGCATATTACAAATTAGATGATTATATTCAAGATAAGAATGCTTGGAAACATGCTGGTCCTGCTCCATAGGACAATCCTATGATTGGCTCTATAGCCTGGACAAAATCAAATTGGTTGCTGATTTTTTGCTTTAATGCTACAAATGTAATTATTATTTTATTTTTTTTTTGTATCTCACACACTGTTTTGTTGTGTTTTTTTAATATTTTTTATTACTCTTTAATGTTAATATTCTACGGTTTCGATATTTGTAAATATGTGAGGAACATGTATACTAACTTTTTTAGTATAGTAGTTTATTCTAAGAGTACATTGTCTTCACATATAATTATTTAACAAATGTAACAAAATATTGTAAACCTATTTTAAAAGAGTAAGTGTGGAGTTTCTTGCCCATTCTTCTCCACACGAAACTACCTTTTGGAAGGGGCAACTAGAATCATCTTTATATTTTATTTTTTTGACGTTCAAAAGTGCCATTTTAGATGGTCTAATTGAAATAAACGATTTGACTTTTGACTTTGACTATATCGTAAAATCGTATCGACGCTCCACAGTAAGTCGACGCAAGAAACCTGTTCTTGACGAGAATTCTCATTCGAATACAGGTGTATTCCTATATTCGAATAAGAATAAAATGAAGATGATGTCTGATTAGCATAATGTTTGTTATGCATACTTTATAATTGTTTGATTTATGTAATATTATTTAATTTAAATTTTTATATTGTTTCTTGCAATATTAGTAAGAAGTGCAGCTGGTAGTAAGTTTATTAAACTTGGAATAAGATAGTCTAATGTTTTTTTTCCCATATAGATTATTATATTGTGGTAAAAGAAATTCGTTTTTTAAATTACTACGTGTTGAATAGTGATGGTGAGGTTTAAGAGTTTTAAGGTAATTTTCTGTAAAGTAGTTTTCATTTAATAATCCTAGCTGCACCTTCTCTTGTATAGGTATAATTTTAAAAATGCAAATAGCTAAACTGATATAATACACGAACAATAATTAATTTAATTGCACTTCATTTATGCATTTATATAAATAAGATTATTATTTTGATTATATTCAAGTAGATGATATATTTATTACACATTTCTTATAAAATAGTAAACTGCGCTTTAAATAGTTCTTGGCCTCAAATGGCAGCAGTTCCTTTTGCCTGACGCGTTTCGTTGACTTTGGGTGAAAGACTAGGCTTTCTTACCGTTTGCCTCCACCGTACGAGCAAATGTTATTAACACACATTGAAAGAGATATCTTATCGACCACTAGTGCAATAACGAGACTTGAACCAGCGGTCTTTGGATTAAAAATAGATCAGGGGCGCTACGACCTTTTTAGGTCTAGGCCTCAGATTTCTGTACCTGTTTCATGATCATTTGTTAAGCTAATAGGCAAGTAGGTGATCAGCCTCCTGTGCCTGACGCACGCCGTCGACTTTTTGGGTCTAAGGTATGCCGGTTTTCTCACGATGTTTACTGTTTATGTTAAATGTTAAATGCGCAAATAGAAAGTAAGTCCATTGGTGCACAGCCGGGGATCGAACCTACGACCTCAAGGATGAGAGTCGCACGCCGAAGCCACTAGGCCAACACTGCCTTAGGATTATGCCTGTTAAAATGGACAACACTGCTCATATTAATAAAATTATTATATTTGTTTTGTTATCAATGGAATTATAAAAAAAAAATTGTTTATTCTGAGAATATTTTTAGCACTTCACGCTGAACCTACTAGAATGATATTTACATATTTTTGTATTAATCCTTAACGAGTTTATTTTTTGTATATTTTTAATTACTAAAATATAACTATTATTTTTATAACTAATAACATAGTGACTTCCATAAAATATCTTTAACAATAGTATAATATCATTAACATACATTTTTTTTGAATAGAACAAGTTATGTCATGGGAATATTATAACAATGAAAATGTTTTGACCCAATGGACAAAAAATAAATATAAATTTTGTATGTTACGATTAATAAACTTAATTCAAGATCAAGAACCGAAGTGGAAAGACGAAAATTTTATAACATCCAATAACTCGCTATTCAATTTAACTGTTTGTACCTCAGTGTGAGATGTATCAATCAGTGGCAGAGTCTTACGCCGGAAAAAGCATTTTTATCACTGGTTGTACAGGATTCTTGGGAAAAGTACGTATATCTATACTATGTATTAACATTATGTTAGGAAATAAATAATTTCTTCGCCACTCTTTTAAATCGCCTATTTAAGTATTTTATTTTACATTTCTTAAGATCATAATTATGTACAAAGTTTGATAAATATTTTTCTTTGATGAAATATTCGCGTTTCGATGTCCAAGGTTCTTTTGTTAAACGCAGGGAAACTGCGGATAAAATCTAGACTAGCTTAGTCTCATCTAAAAAAGCAAGACAAAGTGTATGAATAATTTGGAGTTTCTGCACATATTAGTTGTGCGTTATGTCTGTATACATAGAATGGCTTGATGGCAAAATAGATCAGATCAAATACGGTGTCAAATATTGATGAAGACCTTTCTAAAAAACGTCAAGCGGTATTTCTTAGTTTGGATAATCTTATAAAAACTTCTTTGGAATCTATTTTAAATGTACTCCCCATAAGTGGCCCTGTGGCTTTGAAGTACTTGGACACCATGGCCTACATTGCCAAAAGAGTGCAGGTCGGTTTTCTCACCATGCCGCGCTCAACGACATTATACGCCGCTATCTTGCTCGTTTACCCCATCTCACCTCCTTCGGACAAGCAAAATAAACGGCACAAATATAAGAGTCTTTCCTCCAACTTCGATTTTGTTCCCTTCGGAGTAGAGACTCTTGGGCCGTTGGGTTCAAGTGCACAGGCGCTTATTAAAGATTTAAGTTGGCGCCTGGTAGATAGTACCGGTGACCCCAGAACTGGTGCTTTCCTGGCTCAAGAATAAGTATCGCAATATAGCGAGGAAATGCTGCCAGCGTTAAAGGTACACTGCCACAGGGACCAAACTTTTTAATTTTATTTTTAATTATTTTTATTATTACTTTGTAGGTTAAGAAAATTGTAAGTACAAATTATATCTTAAAAAGTATAGTTATTAAATTGAATATTTCAAAATGTATTATTTTGAAATATTCAATTTTTTTTAAATATAATTTCATATATTATATATTCACTCCTCAGATGAGGTACTGGCTACAATTGTGCTAAATAATGTCACCTGTGTACCATTATTTAGTGTCCCTTTACGCTTTATCGGCAAGGTATTCTTTATGTTATTATATATTTTATTTAAAGGTACTCTTAGAGAAAATACTCTACAGCTGTTCCGATGTTAAAAAAGTCTACATACTTCTTAGAGGGAAGCGGGGATTGTCGGTTCAAGAGCGTCTTAAGACTATGCTAGAGCTACCAGTAAGATATATTATCATAGTAATATGTATTTAAATATGAAAAAGCGGTGGCGTTGATCTAACCAAATCATTTTAGGTATTTTCAAGACTTAAAAGAGAGAATGCGAAATTTAGTGACAAAATAGAACCGATAGTTGGTGACGTAAGTCAGGAAGGTCTTGGTATCTCCCCAGAAGACAAAGTAACGCTTATTAATGAGGTATGTATGTATTGCAGTCGCTATAATTTAAACACGAATATAAAGACTGCATTAATATCCTGTTTACTTCCGCATCGTTCTAGTGGCTAGTATGTTTGCCTAGAACGATTTAGAAGAAAAATTTGGTTTATTTTAATAAAAAGTTGGCAGTGTATGAAAACTCCTGTGCCGCGATGTATCCCGTATTTACATTTATTAATTAAGGCTAATTTAACTATTTTGTTTTGGCTTACTGATTTTTTGTTTGTTAAATTTATAAATTTATAAATTCTTAGGTGTCATACGTTTTTCATTCGGCTGCATCGATCAAGTTTGTCGCACCGCTACACGAATTGCTCAACATCAACTTCAAGGGTACCGAGAGGGTATTATCTTTATGTAAATGTATGAAGAAGCTGGAGGTAAGTCAACTGTCATAGAACTCTACATTGAAATTACAGGGAAAATTGGTTGAACGACAGATTTGGTAACTCATATAATTTCAAACATAAAATGTTTTTCGGTAGTGTATTATACACTTTTCTAAATTGTAAAAATTTTATGGGGTAGATGAAATAACCACCATTTTTAAATTTATTTATTCATTTAATGTTTTAATAATTACAAAATAATATATAAAAGTCCAGCAATAAGTCACAAAGCGCACTGGCGCACGTACACTCAGGTTACCAGCGTGCACGCACACATACGCTTGAAACAAGCACGATCAGTTTTTGTGCATGCGAGTGTCGATAAAAATAATAAAGTTTCAATAAAAATATTTTGAATTGTAAATATAAGAATCATAAGATAATAAATATTTGGAATGAATAAAATGTTTATGTTATATTATCAAATTGTATTTTGGTTAAATGTGCAATAACTACCTGTACACGTTTTTTTATTTTGTATATATTGTATAGAAAATATAATTACTGTAACTAAAGCATTACAATTGTTCAACTTAGGTCCTAGTTCACGTTTCAACAGCGTATTCAAATACACACAGTATGTTTATCGAAGAGAAAGTTTACCCATCACCAATTCCTCTGAGCGAGGTTGATCAATTGATAGAAGAACAACCAGATGAAGAGAGAACTAAATTGATAATGGGTAAGTCAATAATTAATAGTTTCCTAATCTCGTGGAAATATTTCGAACTGATATTCAGAAAGCAGGCCCAGATCTCAGCTAAATACAGCTAAACTTTAGGGTACATACTTTTTTATGTGTTCATACTTTTGTTCCTTTAAAGTAATTTTTTTATTATTTAAGGATTAAATAGCATGATATTGATAATTGGGACTAAAACTATTATATATTCTTACAATATTTTAATTAAGTATTTTAATTTAATTAATTTTTTTATTTATGTCTTTCTTTTATATATATAAAAGAAAGTCATGTTAGTTACACTATTCATAACTTAAGAACGGCTGTACCGATTTGGCTGAAAATTGGCGGGGAGATAGCTTAGAACCAGGAGACGGACGGGTTTATTATATATATTTATCCTGTTTCCGTGGGACGTAACATAAAACCTTGTAGAACAAAACGCAACAAACAGAAACACGAATAATTATCAGTCGTAACATCAGTCTAGCCGTTCATTTATTAAAAATGGTATGACAGACTTAAAAACGTTTTAAACGTCTGTAGAGGACGTCTGTCGGGACCGCTTGTTTTAATTTGGGCTCCGTAAAACTAATTTAGTTTATTTTGGTACACTTTCAGTCTGGTAATTTTTGGTACATTTTTAAACTTTCAATATTTTTAAACACATTATTGATATATTGTTGTTAAAATGTACAACATTCTGTGTTAAGTACTAATTTGTTTTTCTTTTAAAATTCCGTATTGAATTTTTGTTTCAAAATTGGAATTTAAAGCTTTAACAAATGCTGATTTTTAAGTACTTTATCATTAAAAATAAAACGATGTAAAATATAAAACATTTTTATCGAATACTAGTATTGAAGTGAATCCGTTTATTTTTAAAACTTCATAACGTAAATTTTTCAGGAGATGACCTAAACACATATACATTCTCTAAGAAAATGGTAGAGGCTTTGTTGGCGGAAAAACATGGTCATGTTCCTGTTATTATTATAAGACCGTCAATAGGTATGTAGACTATTCTTTAATAAGATGATGAGAGATGAAAAGAACATAATGTTGGGCTAAAAGTATGAATTTGTCATAATCATTTGTTAGAGGAATGATCATTCGATTGGGTTCTCACAAGTATGTAGGAAACAAAATTGTAAATTTAGTTATGCGCTCAATAGCCAGGATATTTTATAGAGGACAATATTTTTTCCTTTCTAGTAACTGCAAGTCTATCAGAACCGATCCCAGGGTGGATAGATAATTGGAATGGGCCAACTGGTTTTATTGGATCCGTCAACAAAGGCATACTAAGAGTTATTCCCGGGAACGGATGCAACGTTTTGGATCTTATACCAGTCGACTATGTCGTTAATCTCACAATTGTAGCGGCTACAAAGAAAATACAGTAAGTTGTAAATTTTACATAAAATGTTCAATCTAAACAAAGAAATCACATTAATAATAATCCATAATATTGGTGTTGCATTTCCCATATTTCATATAGTCAATTAGTTCAAAGTAGGGTTTTGAAACAACGATCTCAAAAATTTGTTTTTTATGAAGCTTGATCTGAATTGAAGTTAAATATTGAAGTGGCTTGATCGCGTCATGGTCGCTGGACATGAAGAAACATAAAAGGGTTTAATAACTTTTTTCTAGCTAGCAACTTATTTCCGAAATCATTTTAATCTATTATAGGCCTCAGCTGGATTAAGTATTATGAAACGGAGAATATTTTAACAATTTATAATCGTGTTTGAGGTACAATGAAATATAAGTTAGTTCAGCTTTTGGAGACATCGTTTTTATGTTTCAGGCCACAAAGTGTAAATGTTTACGCTTGTGCTACAAGTACAGAAAAACCTTTGACGTTATTGGACTTATTATATCTGACCTCAATAAGTTGTAAAAGAAATAAATTTAGTGAGTATTAAAAACCTACAAACCTGGGTGAGATTGAGCTAATGTAGAGAGTATAATATGTAATGGAGCGTGGCTACGATTTCATATATTACGAGAAAATAAAGTTTTGGCTTCGGACGTATGATTTGATTATTTCTTTATAGAAATCAGCGTCCTTTACACACGTCTTATATTTTACACCTTCTCTGTATGAACAAGTTTTATATTTTGTATTTGGGTGGAGTGACTACACATTTATTATTATTTATTTTGGTTCCTGAATGACTGGAAACCACTATTTTACTTTTCATTAGAGACCATGCCAAACTTTCTAGCTTAGAAACAACTTATAAATAATTTACTAATGAGACAGCTGAGTGGAAAATGGTACGCTCAATTAAACTATATTGCTTATATTAAATATTTTAAATAGTCTAATTAGTTTATTAGGGTACTAACTGATCATATAGGTTGTGTGATTTAATAATCTATAGATCACTACGCAATTGGAAACGAAATACATTTTATTCGAAAGCCGTTTTTGTGTTTATGAAATTTTGGTAGTTTATGGCGCCATGGAAAAACTGAAAATTCACTCATATTCAAGTTGTGAATAAGAGTGTCTACGTGAAAAGCGCACTCCACCATCAACATGAAAGATTAACGACGAATACGCCCTAACATTTGTATAAACACGGTCCATTATTGGTTCAATCCTTTTAAATATGGAAGTTTTGAGGTGAACAACGAACCTCGAGGTCGCAGTAAAATATTTTCTGCTTTTTCAGATGAACTACCATTTCCTGGAGTTTACTTTACAACCTCCAAATTTTTACTGGTTTTCTTATCGGCTGTCTTACAAACTTCTCCTTTAACACTGGCTGACGCTTTCTTATGGATGATAGGAAAAGAGCCTAGGTATGTTTTTTCCATTTATTATAAACAATATTACAAACATATTTTTTTATTATTGTTAGTTATTCGCGTAGATTATTTAGAATGCGATGTAACGAATTTAATTTTTCAGATACCTAAAACATCTGCGCAGAATAGAACAAGTCCGCGATGTATTAGAAATCTTCACGACAAACTCTTGGAAGTTCAGCACGATGAACAATTACTGTCTCTTCGCATCTCTATCCCCGAGTGATCAAAAAACCTTCCCTTTTAGCCCATCATTAATCAATTGGTCAGAGTATATTTCCATATACTTCGACGGAATGATTAAATATTTGATTAAGGAAGATCCGGTCTCATCTGCGTAGATTATAGTATATTTTTATATAATTATCATTATATGTAAAGCATAACAGCGCATACCATTCTATTTACTATATTTGAAGTAATGTGTATTTTTACAATATTTCATATTAATTTTATTTAAATTGTAGATTTAGAGAAAAAATATTGGTTGTTTGTAAAGTAGGTTTACGATCGAGATGTTTACGTGATAACGTCTTATTGGTGAAATAAGTTTTTGGGAAGTAAGGAATTAATGAAGATAACAATTTTTTCAAATTTTAAATTACATCTATCGTTTTATTCACACTTTTGATGATAAATTTCGGGTGTAAAATGACAAGTTTACTTATTCGACTATGATATACATTTTTCTTCATACATTCACGGAATGACTGGCAGCGCTCGAGATGAGACGGGAGATCGGTCCGTCTCTCTCTCGTTACCTGCGATCGCGCTCGTGAGGTTTTGGTGTGACACAAGTTTCTGAACATGTCACCCGACTAAAACGATTTTAAAGACGTTATCACGTCAAAAGAGCAATACTTAGGTTAAGCGCGAATATGAGGCCCGTTTGTCACATCAGATTAGGATTTGACCTTCAAAGGACATCAACGTTTACGAACATCAAAGCTATTACAATCCTGTCTAATGCGTTGATCAGAAACATGCTCGAGTTTAGTTCGTCAGTCTGGGTTTAGAATATTCAGAATTTTACACGGTTTTGATACCAACTTAGCAACATTCATTACTATGCGGACGATAACTAGGGATACTCTTTATACACTGCTACCTGTACGGCTACTTTCTCAGGAAGTTGTCGGTCCAAGGGAAGAGTGAACTTATTCTTAAAAGGCCGGCATCACAGTTTTTTTCTTTTAATGTAACCAAATTGACATTTATGATGAAACTAATTATATTCGCGGTTCCCAGGGGCAGAAAGAGTATATGGCACTTGGTCCGCTGGAAATAGGTGTTGCGCCTGCTTAATAATGTCTCCGAAATTTTGTACATTTGTATGTTCGAAGGGCGAATTCTTAAGCGACATTGAATGTTCTGTTATGGTTCATTAATTTTGTATAATTCGTAATTTTTGGCATCTGCCTAGATATAACTTGTAAAGATACTTAGTTGTATGGTTGGTAATAAATAAATATTAAACACCGTGTGTTAAAATTTCATTATTTGTAATTGCTGTAATTATACAACAAATATATATATTTATACAATGTGTGGTGGCGACACCTTTAGTTATGTTTGTCCGCTATAGACTCTACACACTCTACTCGTACTCGTAATCCATCAACTGCAACTGCAACGCCTTAGAATTATTTCACAACCACAAATACCTGGGGGTTACAATATATGACCGTATGTCCTGAAGAGTGCACATCAATTCTGTCTGTGAAAGACTAAGGGCGATACTTGATAAGTTCACTATAATACAAAATAAAATACCTATTAAAGCTCTGCTCCCACTATACAAAGCACTGGCCGAATCCATTATAACATATGGACTTCCAAGCTATGGGAGAACATGCAAAACTTATCTAAATCAAATATTTGCAATACAAATACGTATTTTAAAAACAATTGCTCCTATAAAACTAAAATCACAATATAATGAGGACTACAAAAAGCTATTTGCATTTTTCAAAATTATACCTATACAAGAGAAGGTGCAGCTAGGATTATTAAATGAAAACTACTTTACAGAAAATTACCTTAAAACTCTTTAAACTCACCATCACTATTCAACACGTACTAATTTAAAAAACGAATTTCTATTACCTAAATATAACCTACATGGGAAAAAAAATAGTCTATCTTATTCCAAATTTAATAAACTCACTACCAGCTGCACTTCTTACTAATAATACAAGAAATAATATTAAATTTAAATAAAAAAATTATTACATAAATCAAACAATTATAAAATATGCATAACAAACATTATGCTAATCAGACATCATCTTCATGTTATTCTTATTCGAATATAGGAATACATCCTGTATTAGAATGAGAATTCTCGTCAAAAACAGCCCTGCGATTCTGTAACTCACTTTTCGAACTCACACAGCGGTATTCGCGTCGGCGGTCGCTCTCAAATCAGTCGTGAAGCAGTCACTTTACGATTTGGCATTCTGAAAAGGTGGGAGCTTCTAGTTTATTGTTTATAAGAGGAATCCTGGATATACACGTACGAACCCGAAACAAAAAACCAGTCACGAGTTTGGGTGTTCGAAAATGAGTTAAAGCCAACGAAAATTGTTCGTTCACGAAGTGTTGCAAAAAAAATGGTGGCCACGTTTGTCTCCAAAACCGCTCATGTTGCGACTATTCCTCTTGAGGGACAAAGAACGGTTAATGCAGAATGGTATGCTAGCATTTGTTTGCCACAGGTCGTTTCTGAACTCCGTAAAGAGAACTGCAACCGCCGCATCATCCTCCATCACGACAATGCTCACACCGCGCACAGAACAAAAGAGTTTTTAGAGCAAGAAAACATAGAATTATTAGACCATCCGCCGTACAGCCCAGACCTAAGCCCTAATGATTTCTATACCTTCCCTAAAATAAAGAATAAATTGTGTGGTCAGGAGATTTTCATCACCTGAAGAAGCTGTGGACGCCAACAAAACGGCCATTTTGGAGACCCCAACTTCCGAATGGAAAGGTTGCTTCATAGTGTTCCATCGTATGGAAAAATGTGTCAAATTTCGCGGAGAATACTTCGAAAAGCAATAAATACATTTTTAAATAGTAATGTCACTTCCTTGATTCCCGAAATTTTCAGTGCTGCCCTCGTACATCGCGGCACAGGAGTTTTTATACACTGCCAACTTTTTATTAAAATAAACCAAATTTTTCTTTTAAATCGTTCTTGGCAAACATTCTAGCCATTAGACTGATGCGGGTGTAAACAGGTTATTAATGCAGTCTTTATACTAGTGTTTAAATTATTGCGACTGCTATACATACATACCTCATTAATAAGCGTTACTTTGTCTTCTGGGGAGATACCAAGACCTTCCTGACTTACGTCACCGACTATCGGTTCTATTTTGTCACTAAATTTCGCATTCTCTCTATTAAGTCTTGAAAATACCTAAAAATTATTTGGTTAGATCAACGCCACTGCTTTTTCATATTTAAATACATATTTCTATGATAATATATCTTACTGGTAGCTCTAGCATAGTCTTAAGGCGCTCTTGAACCGTCAATCCCCGCTTCCCTCTAAGAAGTATGTAGACTTTTTTAACATCGGAATAGCTGTAGAGTATTTTCTCTAAGAGTACCTTTAAATAAAATATGAGAAGCTAGTATGTATTGGCATTAGGAAGAATACCTTACGATAAAAGAGCGTAAAGGAATACTAAATAATGGTACACAGAAGATATTATTTAATTGAAGCCAGTATCTGAGGAGTATATGAAATTATATACATTGACCATCCAAACTATGATATACCACGCAACCTGTTTAGAAAAGAAACTAATCAATATTTGATCTGTGTAGTAGTTTACTGACTACTAGGCCAAACAGGCCACAGTATAAAGCCATTCTATGTATAGACAACGCACAACACGCATATGAAAATTAAAATTATTCTTACACTTTACACACAAGTACAAGTCTAGTTTAGTTTTTCTCCGCAGTTTCCCTCCGTTAATCAAAATATCCTTGCACATCAAAAACGGGAATATTTCATTACATGGAATAAAGTTATCATATTTTGTTTATAATAAACAAATAAAAATAGATATTTTTTCTTAGGATGTGTAAAATAAAAGAGTGGCGAAGAGTTTATTTCCAATTCTCTCTTAACATAGTGTTAATACATATATAAATATACGTACTTTCCCCAAGAATCCTGTACAACCAGTGATAAAAATGCTTTTTCCAGCGTAGGACTCTGCTACTGATTGACACATCTCACACTGAGGTATAAACAATTGAATAGCGAGTCAATATAAAATTTTGGTCTTTACACTTCGCTTCTTGATCTTAAATTATGTTTAATAACCGTATCATACAAGATTTATATCCATTTATGTGTCCAGTGAGTCAAAAAATTGTCATTGTTATAATATTCCCATGCCATATTTTGAAGGCAGGCGTGAAGTGCTAGAAAAAATATTCTCAGAATTATCAAATATTTTTTTTATAATTCTATTAATAACAAAACAAATATAATTGTTTTATTTATATGAGCAGTGTTGTCCTTATAAAGAGTGTTACTTCAATCGTAAGTTGATTCAAGTCTCGTTAGTGCACTAGTGGATATTTCTTGCTATGTTCGTTAATAACATGGTAGAGGGGTGACAATTAAGGGTTGTATGTATTTTTGAATGTTGTATCATAAAAAAATTTAAATAAAAGTTTAGGGGTGGGACCACCCTTCACATTATGGGGGATGAAAAATTGATGTCGATTCTCAGAATTACTGAATATGCATAAATTTCATAAGAATCGATCGAGCCGTTTCGGAAGAGTATGGGCACGAACATTGTGACACGAGAGTTTTATATATTAGGTAAACTGCGCCTCAAATAGGCCTTGGCCTCAAATTGCAGCAGTTTCTTTTGCCTCCTCCACCGTACGAGGAAATGTTATTAACGAACATAGAAAGAAATATCCACTAGTGCACTCACGAGACTTGAACCAACTTACGATTGAAGTAACACTCTTTATAAGGACAACACTGCTCATCTAAATAAAATAATTATATTTGTTTTGTTATTAATAGAATTATAAATAAAATATTTGATAATTCTGAGAATATTTTTTCTAGCACTTCACGCCTGCCTTCAAAATATGGCATGGGAATATTATAACAATGAAAATTTTTTGACTCACTGGACACATAAATGGATATAAATCTTGTATGATACGGTTATTAAACATAATTTAAGATCAAGAAGCGAAGTGTAAAGACAAAAATTTTATATTGACTCGCTATTCAATTGTTTATACCTCAGTGTGAGATGTGTCAATCAGTAGCAGAGTCCTACGCTGGAAAAAGCATTTTTATCACTGGTTGTACAGGATTCTTGGGGAAAGTACGTATATTTATATATGTATTAACACTATGTTAAGAGAGAATTGGAAATAAACTCTTCGCCACTCTTTTATTTTACACATCCTAAGAAAAAATATCTATTTTTATTTGTTTATTATAAACAAAATATGATAACTTTATTCCATGTAATGAAATATTCCCGTTTTTGATGTGCAAGGTTATTTTGATTAACGCAGGGAAACTGCGGAGAAAAACTAAACTAGACTTGTCCTATCTAAAAAGGCACAACAAAGTGTAAGAATAATTTTAATTTTCATATGCGTGTTGTGCGTTGTCTATACATAGAATGGCTTGATACTGTGGCCTGTTTGGCCACTAGGCCAAACAGGCCACAGTAGTTTTGACAAGTAGTTTTCTGACTACTAAGTCAGAAAACTACTACACAGATCAAATATTGATTAGTTCCTTTTCTAAACAGGTTGCGTGGTATATCATAGTTTGGATGGTCAATGTATATAATTTCATATACTCCTCAGATACTGGCTTCAATTAAATAATATCTTCTGTGTACCATTATTTAGTATTCCTTTACGCTCTTTTGTCGTAAGGTATTCTTCCTAATGCCAATACTAGCTTCTCATATTTTATTTAAAGGTACTCTTAGAGAAAATACTCTATAGCTGTTCCGATGTTAAAAAAGTCTACATACTTCTTAGAGGGAAGCGGGGATTGACGGTTCAAGAGCGCCTTAATACTATGCTAGAGCTACCAGTAAGATATATTATCATAGTAATATGTATTTCAAAATGAAAAAAGCATTGGCCTTGAACGAATCAAATTACTTTTAGGTATTTTCAAGATTTAATAGAGAGAAAGCGAAATTTAGTGACAAAATAGAACCGATAGTCGGTGACGTAGGTCAGGAAGGTCTTGGTATCTCCCCAGAAGACAGAGTAACGCTTATTAATGAGGTATGTATGTATTGCAGTCGCTATAATATAAAGACTGCATTAATACCCTGTTTACACCCGCATCAGTCTAATGGCTAGAATGTTTGCCAAGAACGATTTAGAAGAACAATTTGGTTTATTTTAATAAAAGGTTGGCAGTGTATGAAAACTCCTGTGCCGCGATGTATCCGTACCGTATTTACATTTATTTATTTCTTTATAGCCTTATATCAGTAATACAAATTATATACATTATAAATATTGTTTTCTTAATCTACGATAACTGATTATGTGCGCCTACGGACAAAGGCCTCCCCCATTGTCCTCCATTTTTCTTTATTGTATACCAATGTCGTCCAGGTTTTAGTCTTTCGAGCCGTTTCCATGATTTCATCGGCCTACCTTTTAAATTGCCTACCTTTCTTTTATGGCCTCTTGGTTGCCATAGTGTTACAATTTTGCTCCATTTATCTGCTCCTCTTATGGTATGTCCAGCCCATTTCCATTTAAATTCTTTTGTTTTGTGTACAACGTAAAGCAAAGCCTGTTTTATGTCTTAAATTCTTGTTACTTTTTTGTCAATTCTTCTTTTCTTTATTATGCTTCTTTCCATAGCTCTCTGGGCCATAGACATGGACATTTATTAATTAAGACTAATTTAACGGTTTTGTTTTAGCGTATTGAATTTTTAGTTAATTTTATAAATTCTTAGGTATCATACGTATTTCATGCGGCTGCATCGATCAAGTTTGTCGCACCGCTACATGATTTGCTCAACATCAATGTCAAGGGTACTGAGAGGGTATTATCTTTATGTAAATGTATGAAGAAGCTGGAGGTAAGTCAATTCTCATAAAACTCTAAATTGAAATTACAGGGAAAATTTGTTGAACGACAGATTTGGTAACTCATATAATTTCAAACATAAAATGTTTTTCGGTAGTATCTTATACACATTTCTAAATTGTAAAAATTTTAAGGGGAAATAACCACCATTTTTAAATTTATTTATTCATTTAATGTTTTAACATTTACAAAATAACATATAAAAAGTCCAGCAATAAGTCACAAAGCGCACTGGCGCACGTACTACACTCAGGTTACCAGCGTGCACGCACACATACGCTTCAAATAAGCAAGATCAGTTTTTGTACGTGCGAGTGTCGATAAAAAGAACTCAAGAACGCTTCGCTGTGGCACATTGTGATTAAATGGTTGAGAAATGAGAAACAAAATAAAGAATACATTTCAATTTTGCAATAAAAATAAGAAAACCAAAAAAATAAAAATAAAATATAAAAACAATCCTCGATGCGGATTATAAATCATGCTAAAATTTCAGCTCGATGGGTGCACCAACATAAAATTTATATATATATATAGATATGTGCAGTGGCTTCAGCCTGTGACTCTCATCCCTGAGGGCGAAGTTTCGATCCCCGGCTGCACCAATGGATTTTCTGTCTATGTGCGCATTTAACATTTGCTCGAACGGCGAAGGAAAATATTGTAAGAAAACCGACTGGGCTTTGACCCAAAAAGTCGACGGCGTGTTTCAGGCACAGGACCTACACCTACTTGCCTATTATATTGATAAATGATCATAAAACAGATACAAAAATTAGACACCCAGACCCAAAAAGATTGTTGCGCCACCGGTTTTTTTATTTTTTATATATTGTATAGGAAATATAATTACTGTAACTAAAGCATTACAATTGTTCAACTTAGGTCCTAGTTCACGTTTCAACAGCGTATTCAAATACACACAGTATTTTTATCGAAGAGAAAGTTTACCCATCAACAATTCCTCTGAGCGAGGTTGATCATTTGATAAAAGAACAGCCAGATGAAGAGAGAACTAAAATGATAATAGGTAAGTCAAGGGTTAATAGTTTTCTTATCTCGTAGAAATATTTCGCACTGATATTCAGAAAGCAGATTGCTTCAGGCCTACATCTCAACTAAAGACTAAACTTTAGTGTACATAGTTATTTATGTTCTATTACTTTTGTTCCTTTAAATTATTTTTTTATTATTTAACAATTAATTAGGTAGGGGCACACACATATTATCTGCGATTGTTTCCTTGGTAGTATTTCTTATACTTGGTTACCCAAGTAGGTGACCGCAAGAAATAAAACCAAAGAAACAATCGCAGATATGTGTCTACCTTCTGTGTCTGACGAATGATATCGATAATAATTGGTCCTAAAACTATATTCTCACAATATTTAAATAGTAGTTGTGTTACACTATTCAAAACTCATGAACGGCTGAACCGATTTGGCTGAAAATTGGTGGAGAGGTAACTTAGAACCAGGAAACGGACATTACAAGGTTTATTATATATATTTATCCTGTTTCCATGGAACGTGACATAAAACGTGGTATAACAAGATTCAACAAATAGAAAAACGAAAAATATATCAGTCAAAACATCAGTCTAGCCGTTCATTTGCTATAAATGGTATTACAAACTTAAAAAGCTTATATTTTAGATTTATTTCGGGTCCGCTTGTTTACTATAAAAATAAGTGTTAAGATATATTTGAACGAACGATAATTTTCAATTTAGAAATGTAACTTACTTTTAAAATTCTATATAGAATTTTTGTTTTAAAATTTGAAATTAAAGTTAAAACAAATGCTGCTTTTTAAGTACATTATCATTAAAAATAAAACGATGTAAAATATAAAACATTTTTATCGAATACTAGTAGTAAAGTGAATCCGTTTATTTTTTAAAGTTCATAACGTAAATTTTTCAGGAGATGAGCCAAACGCATATACATTCTCTAAGAAGCTGGGAGAGGCTTTGTTGGCGGAAAAACATGGTCATGTTCCCGTTATTATTATAAGGCCTTCAATTGGTATGTATTATAAATTTTATATATGGTATTGTTTTTAAGATCATGAAAAAAGCATATTTATAATTTTCGGCAGCGCGCTTGCGACCCTTCTGGCAGTGCGAGTGTCCATGGGCGGCGGTATCACTTAACGTTCGATGAGCCTCCTGCCAGTCTGCCTCCTGTAATTAAAAAAAAAATACGATAGCAAAAAATTCTGTTGTTCTAAAAATATGAATATGTTCTTGAAGTATGGGCTTATGTTACGACATTGCTTCGCCAGGATATTTAATAGGGCACAATATTTTTTCCTTTCCAGTAACTGCAAGTCTATCAGAACCGATTCCAGGGTGGATAGATAATTGGAACGGGGCAACTGGTTTAATTGGAACCATCAGCAAAGGCATCCTAAGAGTTCTGCCCGGGAACGGACGCAACGTTTTGGATCTTATACCAGTCGACTATGTCGGTAATCTCACAATTGTAGCGGCTACAAAGAAAATACTGTAAGTTGTAAATTTTACATAAAATTTATCAATATGAACAAAGAATCCATAATATTGCTGTTGCATTTCTCATATTTCATATAGTCCAATAGTTGAAAATAGGGATTGGAAATTACCATCAAAATATATGTTTTTTATTTAAATAAGATTTACATATGTTCACATATAAAGTAGTGGTTTGATTGTCATTGGTCATAACGATAAAGAAACATAAAAGGGTTGAGTTACTTTTTCTAGCTAGCGCAACTTATTTCCAAAATCATTCAGATCTATTACAGGCCTCAGCAAGATTATAAATCAATACGAATAGGCTAACACCTTTATTCTCCTGTTACCCTTTTATATAAAACAGAGAAACGTTTGTGTTACAATGAAATCATAGTTTGTTCTGCCTTTGGAGAAATCGTTTTTATGTTTCAGGCCACCAAGTGTAAATGTTTACGCTTGTGCTACAAGTACAGAGAAGCCTTTGACGCTAAAGGACTTATTAAATCTGACCACAATAAGTAGTAAAAGAAATAAATTTAGTGAGTATTGAAAACCTACTAACAGGTGTTTAAGAATGTTAGTGCGTGCTCCTATTTCACCATGCCTCCTGCTGATAGAGGACAATTAATCTTTGTTTTTAGTTTATTTTATTTTTATTAATTAACTATTAATTACTTAAAAAGTCTTATGGAACATGGTGTCATGGTTGCAGTTCCTTACAAACACTGTGTAAAACAAAAACTTGCCGATTAAAAGAGTGGCGGAGAGTTTACTGCCAGTTCTTCTCTTCCGTTCTACGCCCTTGATTTGAGAACTGACAGTTAATATAAAATTAGATGCATTTAATATGTATTTCTTTTTTGACGTTCATAAGTGTACATTGTGTTACCTATATGAATAAATGATTTTGATTTGGTTTGATTTAGAAGGAAGAAAGTATATGGAGCGTGGCTGTGATCGCATATATTACGAGAGAAACAAAGTTTTAGTTTCGGACACAAGTTTGTCCCTTGATTAGATTTTTTCTTTATAGGCAAGTAGGTGATCAGTGTCCTTTACACGTGCTTTATATACTGGGTGGCGCAAAAGTACTGGCACTGAAGAAAATTTGTTTAGTTTTTTTATATGACATTTCCTGTCATTCTGTTGTTGAAAAATGTGTAGTAAACAAACATACACTGAATATAAACATGGACCGTTTTACTCCCCAAGAACGTGGAATAATCGTGTCAATGTTCTTACGGAATAATTCATCAGTGATAAAAACACAACGTGAATTTCGTCGACTTTCAAAATTCATACAATTTTTATGTGGGAAACAATTTAACGCCCGAAGGGCAGTACAAAACGCTTTCGCTGACTTTATCGTCACTCGTCTGACCAGTAAAGGGATAAGCAAACTTACATCAAAATGGCATAATTTTATAGCTATGGTAAGAAGGTAATATAACTAGGATGTGGTAAATAAAATTCTTCTTTTTCAGATGAACTACCATTTCCTGATGTTTACTTTACAAACTACAAATTTTTACTGGTTTTCTTATCGGCTGTCCTACAAACTTCTCCTTTAACACTGGCTGACGCTTTGTTACGGATTTCAGGAAAAGACCCTAAGTATGTTATTTCTATCCATAGTAAACAGACATTTTCATTATTGATAATAATTAGCGTAGATTATTAAGAATGACATGTTAACAATTTAATTTTTGTAGATATCGAAAAATACTGCGCAGAATAGAACAAGTCCGCGATGTATTAGAAGTCTTCACAACAAACTCTTGGAAGTTCAGCACGATGAACAATTATTGTCTCTTCTCATCTCTGTCACCGAGTGATCAAAAAACCTTCCCTTTTAGTCCATCATTAATAAATTGGTCAGAGTATATTCCTATATACTTCGACGGAATGGTTAAATATTTATTTAAGAAAAACCCGGTCTCATCTGCTCTCTCATAGTATTTCTATATATATGTCAATATAATTATCATTATATGTGAAGCATAACATTTGTTTACTATATTTCATAAAACGTGTATATATACAATTATTTAATTTAAACTGTCGATTTACAACAAAAGAGCAAGCGCGAATTATGGGGCCTGTTTGTCAAATCAGATAAGGATTTGTCCTTCGAAGGGCATCAACGTTAACGAATATCAAAGCTTTTTCAATCAGAAACATGCTTCAGTTTAATTCATCAGTTTGAGTATATATGGGCGGCGGTATTATTTAACATCAAATGACCCTCCTGCCCTTTTTCCCCTGTTCAATAAAAAAAAGCAAATGGCTTATTAATAATAATAATTTATTTATTGCAAGAATATGTTAAGGTGATATAATCGTAAATCGTTGGCATATTCTGCCACACACGATGGCGCGCAAATTTGTCTTAAGGAATTTTACATTTATTTATTATATATATATTAGTCAAAGTCAATTCTTATATTATCTCGTCTATTATACTATATTAAGGTACTGATCTAACGTTTAATTTTCCCAACGTTGGTTGTGTTAGGGATGGTTGGATACAACAAGCTAGAAACCAGAGGCGTATTTGTTGTTAATTTTTAGAATTATTAGTAGTCCTAGTGTTCTGCAATAACTCCGGTTATTTGTACTAAATTGATATTTAAGACGAAACTAATTATATTTGCAGTTCCTAGCGGCAGAAATAGTATATGACATTAGGCCCCCTTTACAAACACGTTGCTTAATAATGTCTCCGAAATTATATTAAACTTCGCAAAGCGAAATCGAAAAGTGTCATTGAATGTTCTGTTACCTAAAATTAATTTTGTATAATTTAATTGCATCTGCCTAATTATGGTTTTCTAATGTTTTTTTAAATAATAAATTATCATCGTATTGGTGGTAGTTATATTTGTTAACATGGATGGAATAAATAAATAAATCTTAAACAAGTTTGTATACCTGAAACCCAACTTGCAATTAGATTAACAGTCAGATCATGAAACAGATAAAGAAATCTGAGGCCCAGACCTAAAAAAGTTGTAGTACCACTGATTTATTTTATATTATATCACCATATAAGCTATGGGGTCCTAAATAAAAATAATAATCTCCTGACGGTTAAATTTCTTATCTTGCATACTTTTAGATTTAGATTTTTATAGGAGTATTCATTTTCCAGTTCCATATAATTGCGTCTGAAAGGTGTAATTCGTATATTCTTTAAGTGTAATTTCATTTATTCACAAAACTAAATGCTCTTGTAATTTTTATATTAGGTAACAAGATGATTGTTGTCGAAATATAATCAGTAGCAGCGTTGTCAAATTACTAAATACGGTAATTTAAAACTGATTCAATCTCAAATTCTCTTTCCGCACACATTTATTATAATTCGGTAACTATACTTTCCGTTTTATTCATCGAATATATTGATTGTAGGTGTAATGTATATGTTTTAGTTAGCTTCGTAAAATAGTATAAAATTTAGAAATTTTTACTTTTTGTTCAAAAGGCCATGATTTGAAAAAGAAACAAAACGTTTGGAGGAGGCCTTTACGAAATACACGAACAATATTAATTCCACTTATTTTATGCATTTATATAAATAACAGCATTTTTTTGATAAATTGCGCTTCCATTAGGTCTTGGCCTCAAATTTCGGCAGTTTCTTTGATTAGTTTATTTGACACGATTCATCGATTTTGGATGAAAGCCTAGACTTTCTTACCGTTTGCCTCCACTGTATGAGGAAATGATACTGACGCAAATATAAATAAATATCTACTAGTAGACTAACGAGACTTTAACTCATTGCCTTAGGATGGAGAGCCACACACTTAATAAGGACAACACTGCTGCACAAAACAATCAATGAAATTATAAAAAAAATATTTGTTAATTTAGAGAATATTTTTTCTAGCGCTTTACGCTATGGCTATTTCAGAATTAAGTTTATTTTTAGCAGGTTTTTAATGACGGAAATATATCTATTACTTTTATAACTAAAAATACACAATGACATCACGCACGACTCCTGCTGTAGAAGATCTTATTTAATAAATAATATACTGACGGACTCATAAACTGCAGCAAACTTCAGGATTACTTTGAAATTATTTTTGAAGTATAACTTCTTTAGGCGCGACTAGGTAGTAACTCAGATTTTTCTTCTGACGGAAGTAACGCTTACTTGTGTAGTTAGTTAGTCTGTGTAGTTTCCGCTATTTAAAAATAATAATTCGGATTGGTCGTAAATATATGTCAATTGTCATTTACTCCACGCTTCTTGACTTATACGCCATCTAGTTGCAAATATCATAATCAAGGATAATCAAGGCTATTTAAAAATAATAATTCGGATTGGTCGTAAATATATGTCAATTGTCATTTACTCCACGCTTCTTGACTTATACGCCATCTAGTTGCAAATATCATATAGGATTATTTATTTCCAAACGGATCAATTGTGAATAGCAAAGTGAATAAAAATAAAAATAGGTAAAAAAACTTTTTAAGTTAAACGGTTTTATGTTAAACATACATTGCAATGTTTAAAATAAATGTACTAAAAACCAAAAAATAATAAAATAGATACAGTCGTGGGAATTATAAACATATGCATAGACTAGACTAAAATAAAACCGTGGGGCACGTCAATTGTCTACAAATTATCGACTTAATGTGAGATAGAAGAATCGTTTAATTCGTCGTTAAAATAGGCAGTTGGCCCGCAGACGGTCAGGAAATTACTTACTATTTTCTTGCTCATGGAAATTCCAATAGTTATACACTCCATGTAAATAAAAGAGATGTTTCAACTAGTTTATCGTTGGACATTCACACTGCTGGCTGGCGAGGAATCGTTTCACTGCTCGTAGTTTGTCTTTAATCGACAAAAGATATGATAAAAGTACTACTCGCTCACCACTATGAAACCCTAAAACTCGCTTATAATCGAGCTTGCTAGCTTGTTTCCACATTCTAGCCCTACTTATCACACGTCCATCGTTGTCGGTTGAACAACTGCCTAATTATAGTGTAACATTACAAAACAAACATTTTAATCAACGATTGTAGACAATTGACGTGCCCTACGGTTTTATTTTAGTCTAGTCTATGCATATGTTTATAATTCCCACGACTGTATCTATTTTATTATTTTTTGGTTTTTAGTACATTTATTTTAAACATTGCAATGTATGTTTAACATAAAACCGTTTAACTTAAAAAGTTTTTTTACCTATTTTTATTTTCTAGTTTTTAGTTTTTATTTCGCATTCTGTTTAATTCATTTAGTGCTTCATTATTGCAAGGTTCCTTGCCCGTTAGTTTATATAAATAAATCAATTCTATAATATATATTTAATTAATAAAATAGATACAGTTTTTTAATATAATGTTATATATATATATATCTATAATATATATTTATATATTTTATAATATTTAGTTATTTTTATTTTATTTATTTAGTTTATTGTATTGTCACCAAAATCCAAAGTGTATACAAAATTTCAGATTAATCGGTTGACAGGAAGAGGGTGAAGTTTGAATTACTAAATTTGACCCAAGAATAAAACAAACGGGGTGAGCTAAATAAAACCGTTTAAAAAGAAAAGTAGCAAATTTAGAGAGTAAAATTTATGTTTCACATTATAGTTACCACAAACCTATAATTTCATATGTAAGAAATTATGATGACATTCAATTACCTGTTTCGAATGAATAATATTAATATAACATTTGAATAATCTTTGTAAAGCACATGCATTATAAATATAATTAAATTATAGTATGATATTTATTATTTAAGTTAATATTTAATCATTTCAGTGATATATACCGTCAACGCCAAAGATGTTTTACTTCAATCGCGCGTAAAGGTTACAGGCACACACTTTTTTTTTAATAAGTTTGCAAACTTTTTAGAGTTAATTATATAAATATGGAGAGACTGGCCTTTAATCTTAAAAAAAGCAATAATCTTTAAAAATAGAACTCCAGTAAAATAAATGAATATAGCCGGGAAAAGAAAATTTTCTCGTAGTATCAGATTTGCGTGTTTTTTAAAATTGATTCTTATTGATTTTTTATTCTTTTGACAATTGAATTAGTGTTACCAGCGGAATTGTTGGGTTAGCTTTTTAACTCATCGAGAGTTTCTGAACGATAATATGGATACTTCGTCCGAACAAGCTGCACAAATTGTAGCATTGGTGCGGGAGGGCTTGGATCAACGAACGATTGGTAGAAATTTAAATTTAAACCAGTCTACGGTTTCTAGAATATACAGAAGGTTTGTGGAGACATGTTCTTACAAAAGGAGACGTGGTACAGGCAGAACTCGAGCAACGACCGGTCGTGATGACCGATTTATTGTTACAACTTCCCTGCGAAATCGTTTCCTCACGTCAGTTAACATCAAAACAGAGCTTAATGAAGTGCGTGGAGTAAACGTTAGTGCACGGACATTATGAAGAAGGTCAAAGGAAGCGGATATCACCCCTTTTAGACCAGCAAATGGTCCAAAGTTGTCTGTAGCTCACAGACAAGCTCGCTTCGGATTTGCGCGTGATCACCTAAATTGGACAGATGAGCAATGGGCCTCCGTATTGTTCACAGACGAGTGTACGCCATGTTTATATGGTGCAGATGGTCGCAGAAGAGTCTATCGTTGACGTGGGGAGCGATATGCTCAAAGTTGCATTGAGGAGCGTGTTCCTTTTGGAGGTGGTTCGTGCATGGTCTGGGGTGGCATATCGATGAACGGGCGAACAGAACTCGTGTTCATAGACATGGTCCGTCAAAACGGTAGTTGAGGGGGTTTGACTGCACATGGCTACATAACAGAGATCTTAGAAGATCACGTGATGCCTTACATGGGATTTATAGGCGAAAATTTTACCTTAATACAGGATAATGCCCGGCCGCACGCTGCTGCACAAGTTCGACAATATTGCGAAAAAGGTTGGGATACGTACAATGAATTGGCCAGCACGCAGCCCGGATCTTAATTCTATTGAGCATCTTTGGGACAATTTAAAAAGAGCTGTATATGCGAGAAATCCTGTGCCTACGATAGTGGCACAACTAAGAATAGCACTTTCAGAAGAATGGGACAATATTCCGCCCTAATCAAATCTATGCGGAACCGATTAGAATCCATAACAAGGGTACATGGAGGTAATACACCTTATTAAAACATACAAAAAAACCCTTGCATAAAGCTTGTGTCTATTGTTAAAACCAATTATTTAATTAAAACAATTTTCTTTAAATTTCTGTTTTTCTTCAAAAACGTTTTAAGGTCCTTTCCAGTACACAAACTTAAACTTAAGGATATGACCCTACGCTGTTTTAAAGTTAACGAACCAATCTAGACGTTTCAATTTAAATCTGTGTAGAAAGTTTGCATACTTGGTTAAAATATTTATTTCAAAGTCGTTTTTTTTTAATGCAGTTTATGAGTCCTTCAGTGTATATTATTCAGGTTGAATTTTTTTGTATAAGACATCTAATGTCATGGGAATATTATAACAATGAAAATATTTAGATGCACTGGACAAAAAAAAGCTAATATAAATTTTGTATGTTTCGATTAATAAACTTTATTTAAGATCAAGAAGCAAAGTGAAAAGACGAACATTTTATATTGCCTCGCTATTCAATTTAATTGTTAAATTCCACAGGGTGAGATGTGTCAATCAGTGGCAGAGTCTTACGCCGGAAAAAGCATTTTTATCACTGGTTGTACAGGATTCTTGGGAAAAGTACGTATATCTATATATGTATTAACATTATGTTAAGTGGAAATTGGAAATTTACTCTTTCAACTTTCTTCAAGAATAATATTAATTTTCTACACATATTAGTTGTGCGTTATGTTTGTATACATATAATGGCTGATGGCCTGTTTGGCTTAATAGTAAGTAAGTACACAGATCAAATGAGGTGTCAAATATTGATTAGGGCCTTTTTTAAAAAAGGTTCAGTGGTATTTTTTTGTTTGGATGTTGTATGTATATAATTTCATGTATATTCTCATCCCTCAAATGGTGTAGGTACTGGGTACAATTGTGCTTAATAATGACAACTGTGTACCATTATTTAGTGTCCCTTTACGCTTTTTCCGTAAGGTATTCTTCATGTTATTATATATTTTATTTAAAGGTACTCTTAGAGAAAATTCTCTACAGTTGTTCCGATGTTAAAAAAGTCTACATACTTCTTAGAGGGAAGCGGGGTTTGACGGTTCAAGAGCGCCTTAAGACTATGCTAGAGCTACCAGTAAGATATTTTATCCTAGTAATAAGTTTTTCAAAATGAAAAAAGTATTGGCCTTGAACTAATCAAATTATTTTTAGGTATTTTCAAGACTTAATAGAGAGAAAGCGAAAATTTGTGACAAAATAGAACCGATAGTCGGTGACGTATCTCAGGACGGGCTAGGAATCTCCCCAGAAGACAAAGTAACACTTATTAATGAGGTATGTATTGTAGTCGTCATAATTTAAAATTAATATCAAACTGCATTAATATCCTGTTTCCTCCCGCATCGGTCTAGTGGCTAGTATGTTTGCCAAAAACTATTTAAAAGAACCTTTGGTTTATTTTAATAAAAAGTTGGCAGTGTATGAAAACTCCGCTGCCGCGATGTATTTATGAATTATTCTCATTGCTCATCTAACTAGCTATCTGTAAGCTCTTGTATCTCTCTATCTCTCTTGCTCTGTAGCTATTTTTAGTTAAATTTATAAATTCTTAGGTATCATACGTATTTCATCGATCAAGTTTAACGAGCCGCTAAACGATTTGCTCAACATCAACGTCAAGGGTACTGAGAGAGTATTATCTTTATGTAAATGTATGAAGAAGCTGGAGGTAAGTCAATTTTCATAAAACACTAGATTGAAATATAAATAGCAGGGAAAATTGGTTGGTCAGATTTGGTTACTGTTATATAATATCTGCGTATTTTTTCTGTAAACTGTCTTTCTTATACACTTTTCTAAATTGTAAAGCTTATATGGGGTAGATGAAATTATCACAATTTATTCACGATTACAAAATAATATATAATAAATTAACTATATGGGCATCCAACAATAAGCGCATTTTCGATAAAAATATGCCAATGTACAGTGTCGATGATCTATATATATAAAAATGCAACCCGTTTTTTTTTGTCACGACATAACATGAAAACGACTTGACCGATTTGGCCAATTCTTTTTTCATAATATTCTTTGAAGTACGAGGATGGTTCTTACGGAGAGAGAAATTAAAAAAATGTGTGAAAACGTCTAAAAACAACACTTTTCTATATTCCCATATGAAAGATTCGTAATAATACTTAAAAGTCAATTTGAACTTTAATACCATATCATAAAGTTCAAGTGTTAGTGGAGGGGTTCCGGGAAGGTAAATTTTTATTTTTTGACATAATGTATTTGTTGTCTTATAAACTTTCTTTTTCTATCTTAGCTAGACAGGTGTCCTGAATAGCAGAATAAGTATTTAAAAAAAAAAAAGACTCGACTGTTAGGCGGTATGATGTTCGCCAGGTCAGCTAGTGTTACAATAAAAATTTTGAAATGATAATAAATAAAAAGTATATGCTACATCATGAACTTGTATTTCGGTTAAATGCTAGGTTTAAGTAATACCAGCCGGTATCAGGTGGGAATAGTAAGATTTGTTTGCTTTGTGACGTAATGGACTAACGAAATATCTTTATTCATATTTTGAATTAAATTTTCGTTAATTTGATAAAATAAATATTGTAAAATGTACTTTTAAGTTTTTATTAAATTAAATCAAGATATCGCAAAATAATCAAGATTTAAGAAAACAGCATGCATAAAATGGTCAGTTACGTCACTATATTCAAGTAGCTGTAATTCTAAAACTATGTGCTTATTACTATATAATATAAGCTAAATCTAATAGTAAAAGCACTAATCTTTCATTATATGTAGTACAAATTCTTTTTATTTCAATGCCATTTGCCTAATTTAGTCCATTACGTCACTTTCATGTCTTTTGTTGTCTTTTTTTTTTAATCAGTTAAAATATGGATAATTTCATCCATTTCTAGATTTAAAGTATAGTGTAAGTGGTTATATTTTGAAAATAGCATTTCTTGATAAATTTTAAATAGATATAAAATTAAATATGATTTTCGACTTCAAAATAATGGAACAATTGCGTAATAGGAATTCTCATGTGACGTAATGGAAATATAAAGGCATGTCTAAATGGCTTAAAGAAACATTTAAAAAAAAGGAGACCACTTTTGGATGTCTTGTAGGACTTTAGCACTTAAGAACCTTGCCTGAACTCTGAGGCGTAGCGTTAGATTTTGTCCCAGATAAGGAACGCGAAATGCTCTTGTTTTTTTTACTTACTGGAGAGATCCAAAGTTGCCTTTTTTAGCTTTCTCTTCTTCACTGAGAATTAAAAAAATTTGCCAATATTTTATTGTTTACAATTACTTTTTTAAGAGCTTCGCATTTGAAGTAGTCATAAAATGCAGTAGTCTTTATAGTTTCATTACGTCACTTTTTCGTCCACTAATTCATAACGTTATGTAACGACGTCATGTATTAACACTGACCTGTATTAGATCTCAGATTAAAGATGTTTCTAACACAAAGTTTATATGGAATAAGCAATCCACTAATGAAATAGTAATAGTGTTTCCCAGCATGCGTAGTGAACACAATTTTTGACAACTAAAAACAGCCTTTACAATCGCGCTAGATTCGAGCAACAGACGCTTTTTTCGCAAGAAGGCGTCTTCCATAGACAAAATAATGTTTTATTTAATTGAATCCGAACCCAGTACGGTAGTTTTTAGCAGGGAAGTGGGACCGTTCCGTCTAATGGACATTCCATCGTACCAAATATTGAGGACAACACTAATGTTACCTTAAATCAATTGTTTACATCGGTTTGATATATAAAGGTTTTAAATTGAAAGCCTGGTATAAAATCATTCATATAACAATTATAACCTTACAAAAAATAGCAAGCATTGATATTAATTTTAGCTGCGAACTTCAAGGTGTAGAGGTGGGAAATGCAAAAACTTACGTTTTTACTGTTTTATTTTGCAATATAAACTTAAATATCTTCTACGGGTTTAAACGCTCTAACTACACAAAATAGATACTTAGGAGAATAATACCGTTTATGAGCCTCTTGAATCATCAATAGTCTTTGTATAGCCGCACAAAGTTAGAGGACAGGGCGATTTCGCCCTAAACAAAAAAAACTAACTATGCCCCCTGTACCTAAATCTACCAATTGTAATGCATATGTACATATAACGAAAAAACAGATTTTATTTCATATTTTAATACGTACTAAAACACAAGAGAACATCAATGAACGCGTAATGTAAGCTCAGTCACGCCGCCTCACTCCATTTTGTTCGGTGGGGCATTAAGAGATTCAGTCTTACAGTTAAGAATAAGGGGATTATAATATATACGTGTAGTGATGGCCTAGTGGCTTCAGCATCCCTGAGGTCGAACGTTTGATCTCCGGCTGTGCACAAATAGATTTTCTATCTATGTGCACATTTAACATTCGCTCTAAAAGTCGACGGCATGTGTCGGGCACAGGGGGCTGATCACCCACTTGCCTATTATATTGTAAAATGATCATGAAACAGATACAGTAATTATTGATGAGAGATTGAGACCCAGACCTAAAAAGATTGTAACGCCACTATTTTCATTTTATTTTGTAGGTATATATTGTATAGGAAATATAATTACTTTAACTAAAGCATTAAATTTTTTTAACTTAGGTCCTAGTCCACGTTTCAACAGCGTATTCAAATACACACAAAATATTTATCGAAGAGAAAGTTTACTCATCACCAATCCCGTTGAGCATGGTTGATCATTTGATAAAAGAACAACCAGATGAAGAAAGAACTAAAATTATTACAGGTAAGTCAAGGGTTAATAGTTTTCTAATCTCGTAGAAATATTTCGAAGTGAGTTTCAGACCTACAACGCACTAGCGGCTGGCCGCAATGCGGTGTGCCGCTGCGGCGGGCCGCACATCGATTATTACATGAAACCGCACGATAACTACGCACTGACTTGCGGTCAACCGTCAACCGCTCCGGTTGATCTGGAGCTGCGGCGCGCCGCATCATTCAACCATCCCCTCCACGCACTCGGCACGGTTAGCCGCAAATACCGGGTCCTACCCGCCTCAGTCATCGCTTGTTCCTTGCGCTAAACACTACGCAGAGTTTTTTTGAGGATATTTTCTACGATTATATAAATAAATAACTGCCGCAACTTCTTCAACGTCCATCATGTGCAATATTTCAAGAAGCACTTGACGAGTGACGATTGCGGCAGACCGCAATAGGGACGGTTAGCCGGAATACGGCATGCCGCTACGGCAGACCGTATATACTGCGGCCTACCGCAGCGGCACACCGCATCACGGCCAGCCGCTAGTGCGTTGTAGGCCTCAGAAAGCAGATTGCAAAGTCAAAAATTTATTCATGTAGGTAACACGATATACACTTATGAACGTCAAAAAAAGAAATATATATTAAATGCTTCAGTAAATTTACATTTACTGCCAGTTCTCAAATCAAGGACTCTCAAACTCTCCGCCACTCTTTCTGCTTCACTCACTTTTTTGCTTCAGGCCCACATCTCAGCTAAAGACAGCTAAACTTTAGTGTACAATGTACATCCTTATTTAGGTTTTCATACGTTTGGTCCTTTCAAGTATTTTTGAAGTGAAACTTCTTTAGACGCATGAGGGTAAAATTTTTACGAGAGATTTTAAGATTGAGAGTAAGGGAGATCGAGCAAAAATACACACTATTGGTTGATGTATTCGTTTAGTAGTTACATATCAGAACTCAAGATGGCAATTCTGTTGCATAACGTCTTTGCAGTAAACGCAGATTTTTTATTTATTTATATTATCATGTTAGTATTATACAGTGTGTAAACAGCGTGAATATAGATATACAAATACGTGGAGTGATATACTACATATACGATATATATACTGGTACATGATCATCTATTGGGGCTTTTACCTTAGTATTACTAGAATTACAATTATTTAATTTACAAAGAAGTTTCACTTCTGACACGTGAACTTTGTACGCACGCACTTTTTTATTTTATTATTAAACGATTAAATAGCTAGGGGCGGACACAAATCAGCGATTGTTTTTTTATTTTGGCTATTTGGGGTGCTCAGCCTTCTAGTTATCACAAATGATATCGATGATCAGGCCTAAAACTATATGCTCACAATATTTAAATATATATATATATATAAGTCGTATTAGTTACACTATTCATAACTCGAGAACGGCTGAATCGATTTGGTTGACAAATAAATGCTTATTGTTTGTTTTTTAACTTTGAAATTTTGTATTTAAGGTGTGTGTACAGGACATCGTCTGTCGTGTCCGCTATTTCACTATAAAAATAAGTGCTCAGATATATTTGAACGAAAAATTTAAGTAAAAATAAGATAATTTTCAATTTAGAAATGTAACTGTGTATTGAGAATATCGTACTAATTCGTTTTACTTATAAAATTCTTTATTTAATTTATGTTTTAAAATTTGAATTTAAAGAACAAATAGTGATTTTTAATTACTTTATCATTAAAAATTAAACTAGAAGTGAATCATCAATCATCAAATAGTATAGAAGTGAATCCATTTATTTTAAAAAGTTCATGACGAAAAATTTTCAGGAGATGAGCCAAACCCATATACATTCTCTAAGAAGCTGGGAGAGGCTTTGTTGGTGGAAAAACATGGGCACGTTCCCGTTATTATTATAAGACCTTCAATTGGTATGTAGAGTGTAATTTAATAAGCCAAGAAAGGAAAATATAGTTGGGATAAAAGTATAAATTTGTATTAAACTTTCTTTAGAGGAATGATTATTGCATCTCACAACTTTGTAGGAAGCAAAATTATAAATTTAATTATGTACTCAATTTACGAAACCACACCAACAGGATATTTTATAGGTCACTCTATTTTTTCCTTTCTAGTAACTGCAAGTCTATCAGAACCGATCCCAGGGTGGATAGATAATTGGAATGGGGCAACTGGTTTTATTGGATCCGTCAACAAAGGCATCCTAAGAGTTGTGCCCGGGAACGGACGCAACGTTTTGGACCTTATACCAGTCGACTATGTCGTAAATCTCACAATTGTAGCGGCTACAAAGAAAATACTGTAAGTTGTAAATTTTACATAAAATTTATCAATCCTTACAAAGAAACCTTATCAATAATAATCCTTAACATTGGTTTTCCATTTATCATATTTTATATATTTTATATTTGTTCAAAGTAGGGATTTGAAAGCAGGATCTGTTTTTTATTTAAATAAGATTTACATCTCTTCACTTATAAAGTGGCTTGATCGCGCCATTTACTTACTTTTTTCTAGCTAGGACAACTTATTTCCAAAATCATTCAAATCTATTATATGCCTCAGCTAGACTAGTAATAATACAATACGAATAGGCTAACACCTTTATTCTCCTGTTACCCTAATATATAAAACAGAGGAACGTTTGTGTTACAATGAAATCCTAGTTTGTTCCGCCTTTGGAGACATCGTTTTTATGTTTCAGGCCACAAAGTGTAAATGTTTACACTTGTGCTACAAGTACAGAGAATCCTTTGACGTTAAAGGACTTATTAAATCTGACCTCAATAAGTCGTAAAAGAAATAAATTTAGTGAGTATTGAAAACCTAGTAACAGGGTGAGGTTGAGGTAATGTAGACTGTATAATATAGAACAGGGCTGCGATTGCATTTTATTACGAGAAAAACAAAGTTGACGGACGTGTGTTTGTCCTTGATTAGATTTTTTCTTTATAGGCAAGTACGTGACTAGTGTCTTATACACGTGGCTTATGTTATATACCTTCTCTGTATAAACAAGTGTTATATTTTGTATTTAAGTGGCGTGACTACACATTTAATTACATTTATTGCGGTCCCTGACCGCCCAAATAGCACAATTTTTTTAGCTTAGAAACAACTTACTGACTGATTGAATCTGATACTGATAGTTTACAGGCTAAACTTAACTAATGAGCGAGTTAAGTAAAAAATGGTACGCTTAGTTAAACTGTATCGCTAATAATATCTAAATATATAATAAATAATAATAAAATCTTCATTATTTTTAGCTTTTGTGATTTTTTTGAGTTTCTACGTGAAAATTGCTCTGCGCAAACATCACGAAACGTTAATGACAAGTACGCTCTAAAATTTGCATAACACTGTTCAATCGTTTTAAATCTAGAAAAATAAAAAAGCTAGATAAAAAGGTGCCACACGAACTAAGCTATGAACAGCCGGACTTATTCGTCGAAGCATGCTACTGAATCGGTAAGGAAATGAAGAAATTCTAATTTGAATTGTCACCTTCGTTGAAAAGTGGATCCAGCCCTGCGATTCTGTAACTCACTTTTCGAACTCACACAGCGGTTTTCGCATCGGCGGAAAAAGTGAGTTACAGAATCGCAGGGCTGTACGACAACCGTAAGCGTTCTCAGTGGTTCCTTCGTTCCTAATCAGTGCGCTAAAGAAAGATTAGCATAGGAAGGTGATGATGAGCTAGAAGCTCTCCTCCACCCAACGTTCTCGCCGGACCTTGCCCCAACAGATTTGTACTTTTTCCAAAATTATCTAGACATTTTTTTATGTGGGGGAAAATATAACACCCAGGCAGACTTCATCGCCTTGACTAGCTAGCCTTGCCAGACTACACAGTAAAGGGATAAACAAACTGTTATCAAAATGGCATAATCGTATACATCATTTCGCTCAGTACTTTGATTCGTGGAAATAAGAAAATTCCTGCTTTTTTCAGATGAACTACCATGTCCAAGTGTTTACTTTACAAATTCCAAATTTTTACTGGTTTTCTTATCGGCTGTCCTACAAACTTCTCCTTTAACACTGGCTGACGCTTTGCTACGGATTTCAGGAAAAGACCCTAAGTATGTTATTTCTATCCATAGTAAAACCAACATTTTTGTGATTGATAATAATTAGCGTAGATTATTAAGTAATGTATACAATTTAATTTTTGTAGATACCGAAAAATACTGCGCAGAATAGAACAAGTCCGCGATGTATTAGAAGTCTTCACAACAAACTCTTGGAAGTTCAGCACGATGAACAATTACTGTCTCTTCTCATCTCTGTCACCGAGTGATCAAAAAACCTTCCCTTTTAGTCCATCATTAATAAATTGGTCAGAGTATATTCCTATATACTTCGACGGAATGGTTAAATATTTATTTAAGGAAAACCCGGTTTCATCTGCTCTCTCATAGTATTATTCTATACATGTCAATTATCATTATATGTGAAGCTTAACACTTGTTTACTATATTTCATATAGCGGGTATTTATACAATTGTTTAGTATCAATTTTATTTAAACTACAGTAAAGAGCAAGCGCGAATTATGAGGCCCGTTTGTCCTATCAGATTAGGATTTGTATCGAAGGGCATCAACGTTGACGAACATCAACCCCAAGAAGACAAAATTATGGGCGTTTTCCGCTAAAATACTCTTTGTTTGTTCTCTTCAAGAAGTTTAAAGCCTCAGCCAGCATCGGAATAATGGTTGTTGAATATTAGTCTAGGCGACAAGTTGAAAATGGAACAAAATAGAGATACTACTCCTAAAATTATGTGCGATAGCTCATTGGATCCGGAATGACGTCTAGAAAAATGTCCTAAAAGCGTGTATTAGCACATAAAAAATTGCAAAAGTTATAGACCATTAAAGATTAAAAAATAATGGCATTTAGTTTTTTGCCAATATTTAATAAACTATTAATATTTAAGAAATTTCAAATAAAGATTCTGAAAGAAGAGGAAATTTCCAACAAAAAACTCCTGACTCCCGGAACTCTATCTCCATTATTTATAATGTTAATTTAACGCTAAAAATAGGTCTGCGGGTGACATTTTTAGGATTCGCGCGTGGCGTCAAAAGCGACTACGGCACATTAATTAATTTATTTAAGGTATTGAATTTTTTTTTTTAAATTTGAAAAAATTATGGTGTGTTCTGAACACTATAATTAATTTATTCCCGTTGAAAATTTTACTTAAAGTTAATTTTTCAACAAGTTAAATAATTGTTAACTAACGAAATTTTCTCGAACGACCGTCTTAATTGTAAGTGAAAAAAAATGTTTAAATAATGGTCGTAAAAATATTTCGCTTCGTAGAGCCTTTCTTACATACATACTTAACAAGATCGTGCCATAAAAGTTAAAAAAATATTTATACTTTGTTTATAACAATTTTTTTACTTAAACAAAAACTTAAAAATCCATGTAATGATGTTAAAAAAAAATTTTTTTTTTCTCAATCATCATATAATCGTTTTTTTATTAATACAAGATATTTATTGATTTGCAAAAAAAAAAAATTCCCGCCATTTGTTAATAATTTTTTTTTAAACAAATTGATTAAATCAATATTTTAAAAAAAAATTTTAACACAACTTTATTACATTAAAATTTTTATGATTTTTAAAAAAAAAATTTTCCTTAATAACAATTTTTAATTGTTTATAATCGTTTTTTTTAATTTTCTATTGTTTAAATTATTAGTTAAGAAATTTTTTTTTCCTAAAAATCATAATTGACAGTCTTCTATAAAGTAACAGAAAAAAAATTTTTTTTTATCAACAATTCTATTGTTTATTAACTTACCAATTTGTTATAAACAAATATTCAACTTTTGTTTATTTTTTTTCTAAAACTTCTAAAATTAACAAAAACAACCATATATAACAAAGTATAGAAAATTTTTTTTTGTAAATTTTTTGATTATCATGAATATTACTTTTATTTAAAATTAATTTTTTTTTTTCTTTAACAAATTGGTAAGTTAATAAACAATAGAATTGTTGATTAAAAAAAAATTTTTTTCTGTTACTTTATAGAAGACTGTCAATTATGATTTTTAGGAAAAAAAAAATTTCTTAACTAATTATTTAAACAATAGAAAATTAAAAAAAACGATTATAAACAATTAAAAATTGTTATTAAGGAAAAAATTTTTTTTTTAAAATCATAAAATTTTTAATGTAATAAAGTTGTGTTAAATTTTTTTTTTTAAATATTGATTTAATCAATTTGTTTAAAAAAAAATTATCAACAAATGGCGGGAATTTTTTTTTTGCAAATTAATAAATATCTTGTATTAATAAAAAAACGATTATATGATGATTGAGAAAAAAAAAATTTTTTTTAACATCATTACATGGATTTTTAAGTTTTTGTTTAAGTAAAAAAATTGTTATAAACAAAGTATAAATATTTTTTTAACTTTTATGGCACGATCTTGTTAAGTATGTATGTAAGAAAGGCTCTACGAAGCGAAATATTTTTACGACCATTATTTAAACATTTTTTTTCACTTACAATTAAGACGGTCGTTCGAGAAAATTTCGTTAGTTAACAATTATTTAACTTGTTGAAATATTAACTTTAAGTAAAATTTTCAACGGGAATAAATTAATTATAGTGTTCAGAACACACCATAATTTTTTCAAATTTAAAAAAAAAAATTCAATACCTTAAATAAATTAATTAATGTGCCGTAGTCGCTTTTGACGCCACGCGCGAATCCTAAAAATGTCACCCGCAGACCTATTTTTAGCGTTAAATTAACATTATAAATAATGGAGATAGAGTTCTGGGAGTCAAAAGTTTTTTATTAGAAATTTCCTCTTCTTTCAGAATCTTTATTTGAAATTTCTTAAATATTAATAGTTTATTAAATATTGGCAAAAAACTAAATGCCATTATTTTTTCATCTTTAATGGTCTATAACTTTTGCAATTTTTTATGTGCTAATACACGCTTTTAGCACATTTTTCTAGACGTCATTCCGGATCCAATGAGCTATCGCACATAATTTTAGGAGTAGTATCTCTATTTTGTTCCATTTTCAACTTGTCGACTAGACTATATCGAATCAGTTTCGGACTGCTTGGAAGCCCCTTACACTTGACCGTTAGTACCAAAGATATTTAAGACGGTGGAAATATTATATATTTTTATATATTCTTCCTATATTTATATTTCATGGGGAGGAAGAATATATAGCACCAGGCCCCCTTAAAAAAGACGTTGCGCATGCTTAATACTGTGACATTTAATCTTGTATGTTACGGTGAATTATTTTTTTATCATATGCCTTATTATACTTTTCTAAAGCTTTTTTAAATAATTGTTAAGATACAAAATCATCGCTTTGGTGGTAGGTAAGATATAATACTTGTTAAGAAAGATGTATGATTGGTATTAAATAAATATTAAACAAGTTTGTTAAAATTTGATTATTTGTAATTGTACAGCAATATATATATATATATTAATAATTATATAATACAAGTGTCGCTACAACGTTAGTTATAGTTTTCTAATGTGTGAAATGCTATATATTTTTCAACAAAAATAGGTTACCGTGTTATTTCTGTGTTTACAACAAAATATGGTTGTCATGGCAATAAGAGCTGTAGGTAACTTTTTCAAATTCATAAAAAATATTTTTTGAGCTTTTCCTTCATGACAAATATTATTTTTACAATTAACTACTATTAACTAAAGTTTTACTTAATATTTCGCGGTATCAGTTATTAGTTAAAAATAAATATTCTTATAAAATTTTATTAAAGATTAAACCCGACGTATATAACATACTTAAATCTAATATATTATCTAATATCACAATTTGGTAAACTGAATTAAAATTAATTTTCTCAAACCTGGGACCTTCTATGTATGATGTATAATTTTTAAAATAGATTCAAACATATTACGTTAACTGTTATTTATAAATACAATTAACCCCTAAGATGAAACGTACCTATTTAAAACGTTTCCACAAAAGCATGCATGAATATATATTTATATTAAATAAGAGTTTATAAACCGTCATATATATAAATATATTATTTATATATAATTGGATATAAATATTCGGCCGAATAATCTTATTGGTGAGCCGAATAAATACAAAAAAATGTAATAAATAAGATGTGCAAGAGCGTTTACTTAGCGCGCACTCAGTTAATTCTCAGCTCAGAAAATTATACAAACAAAGCCTAAGTAAAGTCTCAAGGTAATGTTGCTAGCGCTAAGTATAAATTTGAATTTAATTTGACATACAGGAGTAATACTTAGCGCTATTTTGATTAGTATTTACTTTTTATAACTTCAGCCTTAGACAGTTAATTATGAAAACCTGGAAATATTTATTAACATTAATTGCTTTCCATTATATAAAAAATATCTTACATAAGTGCAACATTACCTTATATCAAATAAATCTATATTGTACAAACTTAAAATTATCAAGCAGATTTTCCTGAACCTAACCACAAATTAATGTCTAATTCACTGTCTTTTCTTCTCTGCTGGATCTACCAAGAATTGTTTGACGCCTCTAAAGTAGATAGGAATGTATTGATTCCAGTCAATAAGATTCGCATCACAGGGATAGAGGTCTTTATCAGCAGAATTGAGACTAGAGAACAGTCCCCTCGTCTTGTCGTTAGTGATATTCCATGAATGTGAGCTGAAGAAACGAATGGTATCCAGGTATGAAGCTAGTTTGGTTTGGATTTTGACGTATCTAAAGAAAAGAAAACGTATTAAGATATGGATATTTGCCTGTATATGTTTAATATATAATTTTGATTTGATTTGTACAAAGTTATTTATAGCACAGACTAATTACTATCATATTAGAAGGATAAAATGTATATAGATTATTTAAATTATTATTTAAGTCAGTATTTTATCATTAATCCAGTCCTCGACTTAATTAGGTTGATCCACAAACGAGTGTGAGTTCCAGTGATCAATTTAATATTTTATGAGTGTCGTCTACACACTTATTTATTTCTACTAAGCATTCTGCAATTTAAATGATTTACTGGGTCAAGAACAGTACTATGAAATTATACAGCTAAATCTAATCTACATACACATACTATGCTTTTTGTTCCAAAGGTTGCCTTACCTAGTTGGTTTTCCAATGACGTAAAGGAATAAGTCAGCCAAATATGATGGAATTACTTGAAAGATAAGCGTCATGAGGAATAAAATCCATGATGATTTTGAAAATATCATTCCCGGTAGTGGCAGTTCGTCTGCAAAAAACAAGTAATTTAAAAACCTTTATAGATACATAATTTTAAATTTTTAAAATAATTGTAAATTTACAATTATTTTACATAATTTGTAAATTTATAATAATACATAACTTCAATCCGGTAAAAGAGTGTTTTCTTTAAATGTGTAAAGTTTATGTCAAAAAAAGACAGTACAATATTGATGATTGCAAATACAATCGCTATTTTTAAGTAAATTACAACAACTTACTATATCCATGCTTCACGCTTTCCGCCGTGTATAAAATAGATGTTTCCTTTAGTGTGATTGGGTTACTTCCACTGCTGCAGCAATGGTAGATGGGAACATTCTTTGATCTGAAAGATAACAAGTATTTTAAATAGTTTCCCTATTTAAAATGGGGATGTATTAAGGATTTGAAGTAGATAGTTTTAGACATATTTTTTACGATATTTTTAATAATGCGTCGCATAAGAAGAGTTTTTTTAGCCAGATTTTCTCGTCCGTTCACCTCACTTGACTTGAGGATTGGTAGTAATTGTGAATTCAGAATGTATTATTATTTTATTTACTTTAATTGTTAAATAGAAATTATTATATTTTGATCTCTATATTTATTAGCAGTAACAAAAACCCATTTTATTTCTTTTAAATATTACATAAATTACAAGTACAAAAAGGCACAAAATATATATCCAACTATAAAAATAATTGACATACAAATTGACACAAATCTTCGTCTAATTTAATTATTTATATAATATGTTTAATTGTTTCTGAAAAACTTACTTCTTGCAATTTGCACCACTGATGATGGTGAGGTTGACAACGTAGTCTATGGGAATAATTTCAAAGTTGTTTATTTTTTCACCGTAGAGGCAGCGCACCCAACCTTTAGCGATGAGAGAGAGGACTGGGGTCGCGCCTTGCCAATTGTCAATCCATCCTTCGACGGGTTCTTTTAAGGCGGCAGTTACTAAAAAAATTATCACATACAAAATTATATTTCAGAATGTAATCCCCACTCTTCAAGTATACGACGTCATTTAAACAACATATAACTAACCTAGACTTCTCAGAAGTCTAGGGATGTACTAATCATATAATTGGCAAAGAATAAATTTGGGGCTTTGTATGCAAAGCATCAAATAATAAGTATCAGAGATTAAGCATTTAGCATTAGGCAATAAAAACAACTAATTTGCATAAATTCAAATTTTCTACATCATAAACTTTTAAATGTAGTTTTTTATTACATTACAATGACAACATACAGTGACTAGTTCAACTAAATTTAAATTTAAAGTTTATGTTTTCGTACATAACTTACCTACTGATGGTCGAACGATTACGCATGGTAAGTCGCCGTGGTTATCAACAACAAAGTTTTCGGCAAGTGCCTTTGTGAATGTGTATGTGTTTGGGCGACCATCTGAAACAAACCATTAAATTATATAAAAGAAATTTACATATTATGCCATCTTTCACAATAGTTGCTCCTTCATACATTAATCATTACTTCATTAATTTAACGACTGCGTTGGTACTCTATAATTCTCTATTAGTGCGATTCAACGTTGTTATATTACAATTTCGATGTAGATCTCTTGATGTCGCAATATTGCGATCGCGCCTTACAAATACAATTAAATCCGGATTGAGCTTAAAGCAGATTTGACGCTGTTTTTCGCAATTTTCTTAGTTTATTAAAATACATACATAACTATATGTAACAATGCATGCAACATTTTAAACATTAGGAAATTTATAAAAATGGTTTGGTGCAAGTCTTACCTAAAATATCGGAATTAAAACGTTCATTGGGATCGTTGCTTTTAATCAGGTCGTAAACTTCCTCCATAGGCTTGGGTGGAGGGTACATTTTCTCTTCCACGTGGTATCTCTGCAGGGATGTATTTGAAAAAGCCGTTGACATGTAGACGAAGGACTGGAATTAAATAATTATTTATACTATTTAATAATATAATTCAATGCTGTATTTGTACGTTTTGTGGAATAGATGTTCCAAATGTGTTTGGAAAAAGTCATAAATATTCGATCTTGTAATATGACAGATTTTGGTTTTTTCATATATATATTAAATTGTGTTCAACAGTTTAAACGTGACAACATAATGTGCGAAAACTAACTTCCAATTGCTTCATTTTTTGCGCCAATTTCAGAACTTCCTGCGTGCCTTCCACATTAACTTTCATAGCTACGGATAACGGTTCGTTAAATTTGATTGTTGCTGCTAAGTGGAAGACTACGGACACCTGAAAGATAATAATATTTATATTATTCTGTAATAAAATACCTAATATATACTTTCTTAATAAAAACTGTCGATCTCTTTTTCAATTTAAAATACTACAAAATTGTGATAGTTCGTTCGGTCTAATGCCACTGAACAGTATTGATTAATAAAATATGTTTGTTTTTCTCATTCTCAAGAAGCTCAAATATTTTTATATACAACATTTTGACTTTTATTTTAGCTTCTATACGAGTATATGCTTAAAATAATCACTAAATAGTAACAATTTACACAAAAATTGTATGAAACCAAATAACATGGCACCCTTTCGTTCTTATTAATTTTGTTATTACCTCTTCAAAAAGAATTTCTTGATCCTCAGCGCTGATTCCCAGCGAATCAGCTACAAGATCACCATACACAGGAACAATCTTTTTGAAGTCTTGGGGCCTCTCGTTTCTAAGTCGTGCAAATGGCTGAAAGGGCAGGGTATGTTAATAACAATGCTTGTCCGACTTTAAAAACTCATACACTATTTTGAGATACTGATTTGAGATGATTTTTTTATTTTATTGAATACTAGCAAACTCGGCGAGCTCCGTTTCGCCACCAGATGGCTTCATTTTATGTAACATTTCGTTTGGTAATTCCGCTTTTCTGTTGAAATTTTTCCTGAATTTTCTTTGCTATAAACCTCACAGAGCCCGAGACCTTTCCAACGAATGCAAACCGTGGAAATCAGTTCGTGTGTTCTTGAGTTATAGCGTCAGGAAGGAAGACCCGACTTATTTTTGTATAGTAGATTACTTAAATAGTAGCTTAGTTTTACATTTTACTTAAGAATTAATGGGAAGAATAACACAATAGAGATACGAATCCAATGTGTCTTTTACCTTGTACCAGTAGGTAAAATTAAATTACTGATATTAGAAATTTTAAAACAATTATTTATTTATTTATTCACACTTTGTTGCAATAAAAATAAAAGGAACACAATTGTGTTACAAATTACAAGGGATGGGCGGCCTTATAGCTAATAAGCGATATCTTCCAGGCAACCCCAGTAAGAGAAAACTTAAAGAGTGCAAGAAGTGCAGAACCAAATGTTATATAAAAATAAAAAAATATATAGAACCTTAATCTAAAGTAAAACAAAAAAAAAAAAAACACCAGAATTACACAAGTCACGATTGATCAGGTTAGGATAAGATTATGTTTACAAGCATGGTTTACTGTTCTGTACGAAATTACCAAAACAATACAACGATGAACTGAATTTCATTCGTTGACAATAGATATTTCTGAAAGCTCACCTCAGTTTCAAGCATGATTTTTATTCTGTCTTGAGCAGAAACTCCTTTCTTCTCTCGTATCAGCATGAACACTTTGCCAATATCATTGCAACTGTATAGAAGTTTCTCTATAAGGGCCTAAAACATTGAACATTGTTTATATTAAGAATGTAAAGGAAGGGGTCAAATTGTTTTAGTTTTGTTAACTTTCGATTAAAAACTATGCGTTAGTGAATAAAAGTTTATTAGAATCAAAGTTCAAAAAGTATTGCTGTCTGATTAAGTTCACCTTAATCATTTTAATATAAATTATTTAGAGTTGTTAATACATTTAATATACCAATTAACATGTAATTTGATTTGTTCATTTATTTCCTAAAATAACTTTAGATAAGTAGTATAGTACCTTGCCAAGAAATCCAGTCCCACCCGTAATGAAAACATTTTTTCCGGCATAGTACTCGGGCACTGAAGATACGTCCTTCGATTTCATATTCTGTTTTACCATTTTGAACCTAGAACAAATTTAAATATAAAAACAATATTCTTCAGGCTTCAGCTATGGCCCTTTATTTATTGAGGCAGTTTACGTACATAACATTTATAATTGCTTTTTAAAAAGCTTTATATCAAACACTACGATGGCACTGTTTTTACTAAAGTCCCCATAGTAGTCTCTTATGAATACGTTTTTGCTGTTATGATATAAGATTTCTTTAGATATTATGAATGATACTTCTTTTATTATAATACTTTCAATTATTCTCAATAGCGTTTTTTATATTAGACCGGGATTTGATCCCGTAATTGTGACCGTGATTATCACGACCTGTGAAACATGCATGACTAGACGGAGCAGCGATATATCAAAAACGATAATAAAAAATCGGCACACAGCGTTTCGTTCGAAATGACCTGATTAATTTTTAATTATATTTATCTAATAGATAATAATACTGAATGAAACACGAATTCTGAGCATGATCAGTAATTAGGCAATGTATGATCGATTAATTTTATTTTTATTTTGACAAACTAGAATTAAGATATGGGATTTGATATTGATAATGGGCCAACGTCTCTAGGTTACGCATTATCTTATTATGAATGAAGCAATATTGGACTTTGTACATTTCTATATAAAAAACGGTGAGCTCAAAAAATATTCCCAAGATATATAATATATATGTTAGTAAAAATACCTTTTTTATTTTATATATCGTTTTTGCTCATATAAGCTTTAATCTACGACTATCGTATAGTAATCTTTAAATGATTATGAATTAACTTACAATTATAGAATTAGTACAATTATACTTTGGTATACAGAAATTTTATTTCCTAAACTAATAACTTTTTTATAAGAGAGCTTTGTTAAATGTGATAAAATCGATATCGTATATCGATTCCTTATTTTAAACTTGAAATTGTCATTTGTCTTTAAATTTATTGAACACGGGAATACAATTTTCCATTGTTTCACGGCAATCTTTTAACAGCACATCTTCACAGTTTATATTTTAAGAAAATTTGTACATTTAAATGTAAAATCAATTTCGTATAAATATTGGTTGTTTGTAAAGTAGGTTTACGATCGAGATGTTTACGTGATAACGTCTTATTGGTGATATAATTTTTTGGGAAGTAAGGAATTAATGAAGATAACAATTTTTTCAAATTTTAAATTACATCTATCGTTTTATTCACACTTTTGATGATAAATTTCGGGTGTAAAATGACAAGTTTACTTATTCGACTATGATATACATTTTTCTTCATACATTCACGGAATGACTGGCAGCGCTCGAGATGAGACGGGAGATCGGTCCGTCTCTCTCTCGTTATACCTGCGATCGCGCTCGTGAGGTTTTTTCTGAACATGTCACCCGACTAAAACGATTTTAAAGACGTTATCACGTCAAAATATAATAGAAAAGAAATAAATATCTTAAAATTTAAAAATATGCATAAATTTTAATTGTACTTGTAACCTGTTTTATTTTTTAAAGTGCATTTAATGTATTATACAATATGAAGAGAACCAATTTTAGACCTTATTTACGACTGATGCAAAGGACGGTAGCACCTTTTAAGATTTAATTTGGATGCTTTTAAAAACTTTAATTTCTGCGGCTGTGACCTAAATTCAATTATAAATAATGTACTGGATTTTTTTACGTAAACCGTCAATTATTACATCAAGGCTAACCAATCAAGATACATATTTCAAGACTTAAATTTTTACCAAATCTAGTATTTCAAATCTATTTTGGACGTGCCCAATATAACAGTATGTTAAATGTTAAAAATAATGTGTCGTTTTTTCACGATGTTTACAAATCTAAGTTTATTAATTATTAATGAAAATAGATATTCAATAATCCATGTAAAACACAAATGTATATATAATGATTAAATATAAAAACTAAAACGCTTAACAGCTATATTGAAACATCACTTTTTTTAATAAATTTATATCCGTTATGGAAAATTTGAGAATACTAAAAATTTGATTGAATAATTAACTCACAAACACACATGCACTAATTACAACTTAAAATTTACAAAATAATAAAAAAATCTTTCACTAAATCACAGATCCATCATCTCATTTTCAGACCAGGAGTCACTATTAATAAGAAAATGCAAATCTTACCGATGCCACTACAACTCCTCAATAAATTTATTTTTTTGTATGCTTATCCCGGTCTCCGGGTGGTAACTGCATATGTTATGCCTTTATAGTTACTTATAAAGACTTCATTTGATTTAATCTCTGTATTAATACTGATTTTAATTAATTACAAGATAAGCCGATTTTCTTATCAGCATCTCATTCGAAATGCTCGTACAACACTAACGAAACCTAAATAGTACCCCGAATCGTTCAACACCTAGATAACCATAGATCAGAAAGGACTGTAGTCCAAGTAGGACCATAGGACAGTCTTTCGATTCTGTAACTCACTTTTCGAACTCTCACAGCGGTTTTCGCAGCGTCATTCGCGCTCAAATCAGTCGTGAAGCAGTCATTTTATGATATGGCATTCTGATAAACAATACTGTGAAAACCGCTGTGTGAGTTTGAAAAGTGAGTTACAGAATCGCAAGGCTGGCCTATGGTAAGCGACTCTTAAGAGATCGTGTTATCGAATCACGGCTGTCAATGGAATTTTCTTCGTGTTGTCGCAAATAACCTTTGCTCCTACCGTGAAGGCAAACGTAGCCCACGTTTGCCTCCAAACAATAACGCTTAAACCCAAATCTATGCACAGAGTGACCACCTACTAGTCTATAAATGTCTTGTCTATGACCCATATAGGGATGTAGCGCCACTGGATTATTATTTATTGTTAATTAGGAAGCTTAAACCTTGGCCCTTAATCAGTCATACAATCTGGCATTATTTCGTAGTAGAGTTGCATCGTTCTTTTGGTATAGAATATTGGGAGTAATAATTGAGACAATAAAACATTCTTGAATATACCTAGAAAGTAAAAAAGTAAAAATATTTCTGACTGATTCTAGTCTGATTTCATCGCTTGTTTTGGTATTGTAATCGAATGCTTCGAATTCTAATTGTAATTGAAATCTTTATGGAAGGTGCTGTGATATTTTACTACTAGATCAAAGGTCCATGGCGGCGAAATAATGGGTAATTGTGTGATATACAACGCCTATACGAACACCTTTCTAGCCGGTTGCAGACCGAAAACTAAGCTATGCCAAGGCTAAACTAAGCTATGCCAAGCAAGCTAGGCTAAGCTAAGCTAGAAATAAATAGCGTGCACACCAACAGCTAAGCCAAAGCTCAGTCAGTGTGGCGAAGGATGTGCAAATGGTGTGCGGGGTAGCGGGAGGGGCTTAGCTTAGCTCGTGTAGCTGCGCATCGGCATACACAACTAAATTAGCTTCGCATATTTTAGTTAGCTCACATAGCTTAGTTCGCATAGTTTGCGGTCTACACACAAGTATGGAAAACTGCGTCAGCTATGCGAGCTAAGCTAAACTAACTTAGCTTAGCTCTTGGTCTGCAACCCGTATTAACCTTGTCCACTCCAGACTAAAAGTGTTAGGTTTAAAAAAGTTTAGCATAAGCAGGCTTATTTTTATGAGAGATAATATTCCCGATCCTTCTACTATTATCGGAACGGAATTCCTTCCTAGACGTTTTTCCCTATACCGTCAACTATTGCAATCGTTATCAATAGTTACAAAAATCTTATGGATTTATTTTAATCACTTTGCGTTTCCGGTGATAAGTTTAAAATCGATTAAATAGTAATTAATATTTTTAAGTAACGCAATATTTATGCATACTTAATGATTTAGCGATAACAGTATTAAAATTATTACATAGTAGTTTACATAATTTTACATACATTTTGAATACATAAGGTTTAATAGTAGTAAAATTACTTTCTTTGTTTGGTATATAAGAAAACATACTATCTATCTATCTCTACAGGATTTTACCGATTATCGATTAAAACAATAAGTAGAAAACATTATTAGGCCTGTATTAATTGAGAAGTTATTTGGTCTAGTTATTAAGGTAAACTAAATGGTGTCAACTACGAGTCGTTAATATTGTATTTTCATTGATCTAGAGAAATATCAACGACCCGTTACCCGTTGACTCGCTGACACACACTGGGAGGGGAAGGCCGATCTTTTTGGTTGTCTATACGCGCACCGTAAAACTCGACTTGAGACCCGAAAATAAAAAAAAACACCCTCTACTCTTCTCTTTGAGAACACTCTTCTTAAAGCCAATATCGGAATTCTGTAATCAGCGAATCGGTATTGTGTTGACATAGAGAATCACTCCCACTGTCAGTTGAATCCAAAGGCTAAATAGGCTCTTAAAACTTCAGCTGAGTTTCATCATGGGACATGGACCCAGATTACGTAACTCCACCCGTATTACCTCGACATCCGTCGTTTTAAGGAACTTCAATAAAACACTATTTTGACCGGATTGAAGTTATGTATTATTATAAATTTACATTTTGGAGGGACCCTCCATCTTCTAGTCGATACCAACTCCGGGGAAATAAATACAGATAATGCAACTTTCTCTGCAGCTGTGATACTTCTTGACATTCAACATCTTTTGTCTTCAGTCACCGTGACCACACACGCTGTAAAGCACGCGAAACGTCGGATAAATTTAAAATTATGTTAAATAGTTGTAAATTTATAATAATACATAACTTCAATCCGGTCAAAATAGTGTTTTATTTAAATGAGTTATGTTAATCAAAGACAATACTATAAAACCAATTCAACTAATGGTCCTTCAAGAAAACAGCGTACAAATTCTTAAAAGGCTGCCAATGCACTTGCGAGCCTTTTGGCAGTGTTAGTCTCATTTAATATCAAATGCCGGTCCGTTTGTCCTCTGTTTAATAAAAAAATACCCTCTAGACAGGGTTAGAAATTTAAGCGATTAAAACTTGAACAAAAAATGAAACAAATTGCATCAGTTGGTTGTAATTATCTGCAATATGATTTGTGACCTACCATCGTGACTTTGTTTTTGGTATGATAAATTCGTCGTTAAGATTACTTAAGTTGAGTCCATCATAATCATTAGACTATGATGGACTCACGGATGACTGCCCAATCGCACCCAACAAAAGATTTAACATAATGTTTACACCATAGACTACCTTCTATTGTTTAATTAATAGTTAATCAAATTATCAATATACAAGCCTAATCAATACAAATTGAACTTATTTCAAAATAAAGACATTTGGACCGTTCATTGCCATATGATAAAGAATCTACGAGACAATGATAAAACAGTATGATTACGGGAATTAGAATATGAAAATTATCTAGTGATATTTTTAATATTACGAGCCCTCGTCACCTCGTGTGTTTGAATCGATGGGTTTTTTCTATCTGCGCATTTAACATACGCTTTTACGTTATAGGAAAACTAAATTTATTTATTTAAATTGATGGAGTGAACAATAAGTGAATACAATTTACAGTCGAAACAAAAAAAGCAAACATACGAAATTAATTAGGAAAACTAAATTACATAATAAAAAATACGAGAACTTTAGGCACTAACAAATAATAAAACTTTTGCCAGTTCACTCAACGGATAATGAAAAAGGTCCGGTAACCTATGTAGTTTGTTAAAAAATAATACACCGAATCATATGTGACCTTTTCAAAAGGTTAGTCTTAGCTGTGAGCACATAAAGTAACGGCGGACGATGTCGCTTTCTGACGTACCCATCAGGTACATTGAAGCTAAGGTACTGAAGTACTGCCGAATTGCTGTCCTTGCCATGTAACAATTTTATGAAGTACATCACAAGCGCGAATTCTCGGCGTACTCTTAGCTCGTTGTAGCCCACAGAACCAAGAATAAAAAGGTCGGATACATGAGTGGGTAAAAAGGGTACACACCGTACATCCCAAGATAGATGTGCCTCAAAAAGTTGTTTTGAACCCGCTCCAACATCAACTGAGACTTAATTTCATATGGAGCACAAATTGCTGAATTATGTGGAATATATGGATCATATATGACTTCTCACTAGTGCATCATATTAGACTCTCACAGTAGTGAAGTCCTTGACTTACCTTGAATTCACATAAATCTGATCATCTATTTGTTCTGTCTCGTAATTAATATTATCGCCGTTTTTGTACGTTTTTTGTTTGCACAAAAATTATTTAAAAAGTTGAAAACATTATCTTGGCGGATCGTCGAGGTACTGTTTGTTTCATAGCAGAAAAAAACGAAGATTTCTATAGGAAATGTCCATAACATTATACACCATTTGGGCACGAAAAAAGTGTCAGCGCGCCGGGTGCCCAGATGCCCAGAATCAAACGAGACTGAGAGTTTCAAAACGCTGTTTGGGTTTGTTACCACAATCTCGATCAACTTTTAGCTCCATTCACAACTATGGACGAAACCTGGCTTCACCATTATGATCCGGAAACAAAAAATGTCATGACCTGGAAAAGACCGTTATCGCCAACTCCGAAAAAAATTAAGCCGATTTCGGCCGCCGGTAAGATCTAGGGCTGTTTTTTCTAGGACAGCAAAGGGTTGGTAATGATTGAATACCGCAACCATGGAGCCACTATATGGTTTGTGAAATACGCAAGTCCAGAGTTTCGATGGCTTCAAGAAGCTAGCTACGGATTGTTGGAATATCGTCTACAAAGAGATAGTATACAGTCTATAAGCATGTTAGGTGACTACGTCAAAAATTAAATTGACATTTAATAAAAGATAACTGCGTAACTAATTAATACTCAGTATCACTTTTTATTGAACATTCGGTACATGCATAACTATCCTTACATACAATGGCAAGCGAAAGTGTCGAATATAACACATTCTTAAAAAATAAAAAGACCATGACACTGCGAACACAACTTGTTTAAGATAGTGTTTAGTAGGCGGAGCATTGTACAACAGACTGGTTCTGGCCTTTCGGTTCCGGTAGATATTTGCCGTGAACATCTGTTCCACATAAAGAAATCATGTATCTGTGACGACTAAAGACATTCAGTAATTAGCAGGCCATGTAACTTCTGTTTTGTATCTAGCTGATTGTACCACGCCATAATTCAGAAATAGGTGATAACAATCGAGATATCTGAAAAGTACAGTAGGAAAAGTGCTGGAATGCGCATGTGTTGCTTGCGATTTTTGCTTCCGAATTAACCTGCGTCGGCTCCCTACTGAAGATTGCGTAAAAATCGACTCCAAAGTCCGAGTTTAATAGCGATTTTACCTACAACGGTTTACTGCTCTAGCGACAAGATTATTTCAAGAACTTCGTCCTGATGCCACCATCATTTTTATTAAGGAACTTGTAACGCATAAATGTTGTATGATATCATTTTAAATTAGTAATAATCTAGGGGCGTTTAAACTCTACATGGATCATGGCTTAATTTTGCATGTTTCTTTACTTATTATCTTTATTTAACCAGTAGGCTATCAGCCTTCTGTATACCCACATACATTTTTTGGTTTCAGATGCCGGTTTCCCCACTAAGTTCCCCAATAAGAAACCCCAAGAGAGTCTATTTATTAAACTAGGTAAATTTCTGTTGTAATTTTAAATTGTGTTTGTGATACATTAAATGTTCATTGCATTAGCTATAATATCATTTAGCGTCACGTTTTCTTGCAAATATACAATTAAAAAGTGGGCCTTAAATTTGATTTAGTTTATACAGAACTTTTAGTCTAGTCGACAAGTTGAAAATGGAACAAAATAGAGATACTACTCTTAAAATTATGTGCGATAGCTCATTGGATCCGGAATGACGTCTAGAAAAATGTGCTAAAAGCGTGTATTAGCACATAAAAAATTGCAAAAGTTATAGACCATTAAAGATGAAAAAATAATGGCATTTAGTTTTTTGCCAATATTTAATAAACTATTAATATTTAAGAAATTTCAAATAAAGATTCTGAAAGAGGAGGAAATTTCTAATAAAAAACTCTTGACTCCCAGAACTCTATATCCATTATTTATAATGTTAATTTAACGCTGAAAATAGGTCTGCGGGTGACATTTTTAGGATTCGCGCGTGGCGTCAAAAGCGACTACGGCACATTAATTAATTTATTTAAGGTATTGAATATTTTTTTTTAAATTTGAAAAAATTATGGTGTGTTCTTAACACTATAATTAATTTATTCCCGTTGAAAATTTTACTTAAAGTTAATTTTTCAACAAGTTAAATAATTGTTAACAAACGAAATTTTCTCGAACGACCGTCTTAATTGTAAGTGAAAAAAAATGTTTAAATAATGGTCGTAAAAATATTTCGCTTCGTAGAGCCTTTCTTACATACATACTTAACAAGATCGTGCCATAAAAGTTAAAAAAATATTTATACTTTGTTTATAACAATTTTTTTACTTAAACAAAAACTTAAAAATCCATGTAATGATGTTAAAAAAATTTTTTTTTTTCTAAATCATCATATAATCGTTTTTTTATTAATACAAGATATTTATTGATTTGCAAAAAAAAAAAATCCCGCCATTTGTTGATAAATTTTTTTTAAACAAATTGATTAAATCAATATTTTAAAAAAAAATTTTAACACAACTTTATTACATTAAAAATTTTATGATTTAAAAAAAAAAAAATTTTCCTTAATAACAATTTTTAATTATTTATAATCGTTTTTTTTAATTTTCTATTGTTTAAATAATTAGTTAAGAAATTTTTTTTTTCCTAAAAATCATAATTGACAGTCTTCTATAAAGTAACAGAAAAAAAATTTTTTTTAATCAACAATTCTATTGTTTATTAACTTACCAATTTGTTATAAATAAATATTCAACTTTTGTTTATTTTTTTTCTAAAACTTCTAAACTTAACAAAAACAACCATATATAACAAAGTATAGAAATTTTTTTTTTTAATTTTAAATAAAAGTAATATTCATGATCATCAAAAAATTTACAAAAAAATTTTTTCTATACTTTGTTATATATGGTTGTTTTTGTTAATTTTAGAAGTTTTAGAAAAAAAATAAACAAAAGTTGAATATTTATTTATAACAAATTGGTAAGTTAATAAACAATAGAATTGTTGATTAAAAAAAAATTTTTTTCTGTTACTTTATAGAAGACTGTCAATTATGATTTTTAGGAAAAAAAAAATTTCTTAACTAATTATTTAAACAATAGAAAATTAAAAAAAAACGATTATAAATAATTAAAAATTGTTATTAAGGAAAAATTTTTTTTTAAAAATCATAAAATTTTTAATGTAATAAAGTTGTGTTAAAATTTTTTTTTAAAATATTGATTTAATCAATTTGTTTAAAAAAAATTTATCAACAAATGGCGGGAATTTTTTTTTTTGCAAATCAATAAATATCTTGTATTAATAAAAAAACGATTATATGATGATTTAGAAAAAAAAAAATTTTTTTAACATCATTACATGGATTTTTAAGTTTTTGTTTAAGTAAAAAAATTGTTATAAACAAAGTATAAATATTTTTTTAACTTTTATGGCACGATCTTGTTAAGTATGTATGTAAGAAAGGCTCTACGAAGCGAAATATTTTTACGACCATTATTTAAACATTTTTTTTCACTTACAATTAAGACGGTCGTTCGAGAAAATTTCGTTTGTTAACAATTATTTAACTTGTTGAAAAATTAACTTTAAGTAAAATTTTCAACGGGAATAAATTAATTATAGTGTTCAGAACACACCATAATTTTTTCAAATTTAAAAAAAAATATTCAATACATTAAATAAATTAATTAATGTGCCGTAGTCGCTTTTGACGCCACGCGCGAATCCTAAAAATGTCACCCGCAGACCTATTTTCAGCGTTAAATTAATATTATAAATAATGGATATAGAGTTCTGGGAGTCAAGAGTTTTTTATTAGAAATTTCCTCCTCTTTCAGAATCTTTATTTGAAATTTCTTAAATATTAATAGTTTATTAAATATTGGCAAAAAACTAAATGCCATTATTTTTTCATCTTTAATGGTCTATAACTTTTGCAATTTTTTATGTGCTAATACACGCTTTTAGCACATTTTTCTAGACGTCATTCCGGATCCAATGAGCTATCGCACATAATTTTAAGAGTAGTATCTCTATTTTGTTCCATTTTCAACTTGTCGACTAGACTATTTAGCTACAATCCTACGTTGATGTTAAGTGAGATGCGGCCTTTCCAGGAGATGCCTATTTAAATGAATCCATATTAAACTGTCTAAATAAATTGCTTCATACATCTTTCTGAAGTTATTTGCACTTAGTATAGCATTTATCACCCCATTACAATAATATCGTCAATTTTTTCAGATGTCAGACGTCTTAGACCTTAAATGATAAAATTGGGCATGTAAATGGACAATATAATAGATGCAGAAAAAGATGCAGACCCGATAGCAGAGTTTTCTTGAACGGAACTATCTGATCAGGCAGTTCGTTTCGCGTTCATTTGATTGTCATTGGGTAACATCATCTCTAGTCTAAAGCTTAGGTTTTCTAGAAAAGCGGTGCCGTTATCTAACGGCCGTAATGTAACGTTGGGTGACTTCACCCAAACGTTGTCTATAAATAACATGGAAGTAGGTTCTCTAGAGAACGTTAATTTAATTAATACAACGAGTGAAAACGTGACTTGGACGAGCGAAAATGATTCTTTTTTTGCATTATGTAAAAAAAGTAAAGACTATTTATTATATTAACAACCGTAAAATGACGGCCGTTAGTTAACGGCACCGCTTTTCTAGGAAACCTAAGCTTAACATGCGTTGATACGAGACATGACAAATTATATTACATTTTTTTTGTCCAATAAAATTCCGACTCTTAGAGTCATAGACAATAATTGTCTGTACTGGATGCATTTTATTAAAATTGTATAACGCTCATACTAAGACAATTTCTGTATTGTCACTATAGATGATATTCCTATGGTTTCACCAAGTCACAATTATCATATGCGCAGAGGTAATGTGCGCTTGTCAGATATCACGAGTGAGTTGCGTGGCGGCCGGCGGCTGGCGGCTAATTCGCAATCAATTGATTTTATCTATCACGTAATTGTGATATCTTATGATAATTTTTACACTTCCTGTGATTCCCAAACAAATTTAAGCGTGTTAATGAAGCTAATGATCATTAAGATAATTAATATACACACATATAAAACATGCAATGATACTACCCATATTATATCTGATAGTAAGTCTGGCACAGACTAAAAAAGACAAAGAGGTAGCAAATATAATTTTTATGAAAAAAAAAATTTTCTTAAAAGGAAATTAACTCAGATTTTATAGCAAACTATCGGACCCGACAGACGTTGTCCTACATGATAACTCAAACGATAGGATATTAAGCAAAGTATGTCAGTACCGACTGCAGCGCCATCTGCCGGGATTATTTGTGAATCGAAACCATCCATGGTGCCACCCAAACGCATACAAAAAAAATCATTCAAATCGGTTCAGCCATTAAAGAGGAGTTCAGTGACGTACACGAGTACAGTAGAATTATAATAGCTGTCTCAAAAGAAAGTTTACATTTCAATTTAGAGCGTTATGTGAAAATGTTAGACGACTTCTTGATGCCTGAACTTCAAAAATTTCCTGGCTATATCCAAAGAACATGGTTCCAGCAGGACGGACTAACGTCACACACGTCCAATACGTCTCTGCCACGAGTTCGTGAAATTTTCTCAGGCAAATTGTTCTCCAGGAGAGATGACATAAATTGGCCTCCAAGCAGAGTGCCGCGAACGCGAGGGTCTACATATGAACGGTATTTTTTTAAAGAAATAAATTCTCAAAATGTGTATTAAAATAATGAATAAACACTTTTGATACACGACTTACTTTTTTTAATCGATCAACTATAATATGACCTCTCTCTAGAGACACCCTGTTCTCCTTGACAGTTTAGATATTGATGAAAATTTTTCCATTTATGAAAGCTTTAATACAAAGCGAACATTATTAAAAGGCTGGCAACGCACTCGCGAGCCCTTTGGCATTGAGTGTCCATGGGCCGCGGTATCACTTACCATCAGGTGAGCCACCTGCCGGTTTGCACCCTATTCTAGTAAGACAAGTTGTCTTGCTTCAGATATTACTTTCTGGGCCGTTCTCACGTACTGTAAATTAATATACTTAAAATTGTTAGAATTATATAGGCTCTAGGGATTTGAATGTTTACTTAACAACATACAGCCGGAACTTGATAAAAAATCAATAAATTAAAATTACGTAAAAACAATTAAATGATTTTCACGCAAATCGATTATTGCTGAACATCACATGAAAACTTAATAGATAGACGTGTTCACGTATCAGTAAAAAGGTGAGCTAGATTTTAAAATAATAATACAGTTATTATTTTTGCGCAGAAATCAAAGACTATGATGGTTTGGCGGCGACTTTCAAGCCTAAAGATTCCTTTAAAGTCCTATTTGCCCCTTGTTCTAAAAACAGATTAGGCTATTTTTAAACATATAAAAACAATTTTAATCATACGATCAATGCTCTGTATGGTTGAGAAAAAGATATTTTGTTTTTCCAGGTTAAAGTTTGATTTTGACTGTATCAGGCACTTAAAGCAAAACGTTTGATGAAAAAGGTACAGAAATTTAAGGTAGTCACTAGTTAAGTCACTAGTCACTGGTTTATAAAGCCAATTTTTTTATTCCCGTGAGAACATATTATATTAATAATTCATGTTTATGATTACTATCATAGTAATTTAACATAATTTAAAAATTAAAATAATAAAAAAAAACTGGATCTTATTAGCAGATTAAAGCCTAAATCGTGCATTAATTATTTATAGTTTTTTGTCACGGTGATGAGCATTTCGCGCATGTTTTTTCTTATCTCGCCCGGATTTGTAATAAACTGATAATATTAATAATGCATTTACTGACATTTGGCTATCATGCCTAATAGGTTTTAAGCAAGTTATCGAGTATCTAGATCCTAGATACTATATAATGTTGGTAGCAAATTTGTTTGCAGGAAAATATTGTTTTAGTATTACAATATTCAATACGCCTATATTTGTTTTATCAACCGTTTATTAACATGTAGCCATTTCATTGGTATTGAATGCGGATAAAATGGGTCTACTGTTCACAGTGCTTTTAATATCTATAACAAAGTTTATCAATGTTGGTGCAACAGTCAAATTATTCACATAAATTTGGCGCCTTGGTTATTATGTCTAGTCAGATTTTGCTAAGGAAATCTAAAAAATATTTTTGTATAATAGTTATTACTTTATTGATTCCATCTTCCTTCGTATCCATTCGAGTAAAAATTCTTTTAAAATCAAACCGATTTCAAAATAACCGGATGGGTTTGATCAAAGTATGAAATGATTTGGATGTGGGCATATAAGTAATCATAGAAAATGTTTTATAATCAGATAGATAGGTTTCCGGATAATAACCGAAATAGCTTGTGAAAAATTTAACCTCGCGCCGCGTCGTGGTTAGTTAATCAAACTAATTACTAGTCTTAATTTAATTTCTTTGTATATTTAATGCTATACTTCTATAGTACAAAATGAAAATGTCTCATTTACAAAGGCTGTGAAATTCCCGGTACCGAGTCCTAATAATTTCCTTATAAAACTACGATTTATGAAAAAAAAATTTATACAGTTTTTATTTTTTCTTTAATACAATTAACTTTATACTAGTCTGGCCATAAATTATAATAAATTTTGATTTTAAACACGTATATTATTTAAAAAACTACGATTTCGACGAGATCTTTCGATTTTGAAATTTGGTGAAATGCGTCACTGAAAAGTCTAACATTACATTTCCTTACATTTAATTTTACAATCTTTCAATTATTTACACATCATTACCCCGGTCAAATCGTCATCTGTCAAACAAAACTTTCACAGTTGACACATACATACAGACTATACAAAAGGGAATAAAGAAATATAGTTTCTTAACATAATTGTGAAATACATTTAACTCTAAGAGATTAAAATACCAAGATTATTTAATACTTATAATATAACTTTCAGATATTTTAAATTACATTTTTTAATTTAAGCTAATTGATAAGCGGAATAAATAGAAAACTATCACGATAACTTTCTTCAAATGACTGATATTGTTGTTTTTAACTAATCAAATCTTATTATGAATGAAAGATAAAATGTTGGTTGGTAATTTTCTTTTCTATTTTTATCTGATATAAAAATTGAGGAAAATAAGTCTTGACTCGAAACTCGGCTTATGCGTGATTAGGAAGTGTTCGCGCATGTTATGCTACAAAGTTTTAAAGTTTAGGTTTTTTTTTCTTTTAGAATGTAGATAACTAATTAGATAAACACAGATGCAGAAAATCCGTCATAATTTGTTTATGGTATGTTTTATTTTTTATTTTTATAGAACAGGGGGCAAACGGGCAGGAGGCTCACCTGATGTTAAGTGATACCGCCGCCCATGGACACTCCCAATGCCAGAGGGCTCGCGAGTGCGTTGCCATTTGTACAAAGGGGTTTGATATAAATCGAAGTTTTAATAAATATTTTGTTGTTATTTCCCACGTTTTAGTTGGATCAAATTTCTGGCCCTTAATGTACATATACACTTACGTTGATCAAAATAGTTTTAAAAATAAATTATTTTTGAGGTATTTTTAAAACTATTTTGTCAGATTCAGTCAAGTCAGATTTTTATACTAAAACCGATTGACGTAAATTGTACGGGAATCACAATTATAATCTTAATTATTGTCGGAAAATTGATTCTAATTAATGAACGGAAGTGATAATAACAATCATTTCACTTAATTGTATCATTTGACAGCTGGTTATCATGGCTGATAATTAAATCCAAATAAAATAAATGATCAGTGTGAATTTGGGTAACATTTGAAGCCTTTATATCTTCAAAGTGTTTTTTATCAAATGGGTTATTAAATATAATTATGACACTAATTGTATAACTTAATAAAAAACGCTTTCGTTTAAAGGATGATTCACGCTACACCGTGTCTCGACCGGACCGTGCCCCGGCCGGGGCACGGTCTAACATTAATGATATACTTTTGTATGAAGCAATTCATGCCTGACCGTGGCTCGGCCGTGCCCTTACCGTGCGCCGCCGGGACTCGGCCGGGGCACGGCGTTGTAATGTCGGTGGGTATTGTTTCCCGGCTCCGGCACGGTCCGGCCCCGACTTGCCAATTCAAATTGTGAAAATTGCATAATTACTTAAGCGTCAAGTCTTTCGACAGATGAAATCACTAGCTGACAAAAACAGATATAGTCGTGCAAACACGTACGTGCGTACACCCAAACAGCCCGGTGTAACATGAATCACTGTCCAGGCCGGCGCACGGTGGCCGTGTCCCGGCCGAGGCCCGGCCCGGTCGCGACACGGTGTACCGTGAATCATCCTTTATTGTCTTGCAAAATGTGCAAGTAATTAATATTATATAATAAGTAAGTAATATTTCACAAATAAAAAGGACGCTATTAAAATGTGAAAATAAAGATAGTGTACGGTTCGAGGTGCTTTAAATAATAGGGGATTTTAGTTTTACTCTATACCTATTAACCGCTCGCGTACAACAATAGAGTATTAAAGCGAAATAATGAAATATTAATTCCTATGCAACGAATGAATGCAATGTAACAAGCGAAGAGAGTTGCTACGTCCGACTATACTCTCGGGGCGTAACTCCCATGATTTTGTTAATTGCTATAAAACGAATGAATGCAAAAATGAGAGCTTTTCAGCTGTTAGAAGAAGAGAAGAGAGGGCCTGCGTCTGTCTACACTCTCGGAGCGTAACTCCGACGATTTAGCAAATCGCCACGCTTATAATACTAAGAAAGATTGACCAAAATGTACAGCCTTGGCTCGTACAGTTAGCATACTTGTTGTTTAATTTTTTCACCTAAAGCGTTATTATAATCCCGCATATTGAATATATACATATCAAAGGAAAAGATGATTTAGCATTGTATTAAATGGGTGTTTTGAAGAAAATCGCGTCTTGATTTTATATTATTTTTATGTAAAACCTAGGTAAAAATAATATTTAAATTCAATAAAAATAAAGGTAACATAATTTTTTAATTCGGTCATATCAGACCACGGAGCACATCCTTTCCGGGATGAATAGCTCCCTGAGACCGAAAGCCTCGGGTCTGCTCTTCTTCGAATACATAGCGCATGTTTTCGACCCCGATCCCAAGAGTTCGCTTTGCCAATGGCAACACCTGTGCTCTTTCTTAGTCTCGCCATACACCTTAGCCTTCGACAACGCTAAACACCAACTACCACCACTTCCCGACACAAAGGGACGCATCCGGATGATTTAATAACACTAACTAACGACAGTCAGATTAGTCGTCGGGCTTTACTAAGTACTTCGCTGACTTCACTCCCTTTCGTACTGCCCTTAAGTCGGCCACCGCCTTGTGCGACGACTCAAGCCGGGGTCCAAGTCTAGCAGGCGACCCCCCTGCGACCCCTGCGCTAGTCGAGGGAAATCGCCCAATCCGCTACGCTCGCCAAAACAGCCCTCAAAAATTCGGCCCTTAGTGAGATCAAGCGGTGGAAACAGTCTTTAAAGAGAACTCTTATGTCGAAATTAAACGCCAGTCACCAGCAAACTAATTTACGACGTCTACAATGCTATAATTACTTACTATTGTAACTAGTTCTCCTTCTCTGTCCACTTCGTCTGTTTACCCTCTTTTCCCGTCTACTGTCTTTGTCATAATTTAATATATTTCTTTAATCACTCCGTTATATATTATTAATTATTATATAATTTGTATTTTAATCAATCAAAATCTTACGTGCTTAACTGCTTAGCAGCGCCGCCCAGCCAAACGCGTCGTTGTTATTTAATATCAGGTGAACACGCTTGCTGTTTAGCACCAGTTTAAAGAAATGGGACTTGTGCCTTCCAAACATGAATATATCTTTTAGTAAGTAAAGTTTTTTCAAATAGTTTTTATTTAACCAATTTATATATACAGTGGTGGTCGTATAATTAGAAACACTAAACACTCCTTGACATTATCATATCTATAAGTATCTTACACTTCACCGCAATCGTTTTTATTTTTCAATTAAACAATAAATAGGATTTATTATTTATTAAAAAAACGGTGTAAATCCCATTACACAAGTGCAGTTTTAATATTACATTACGGACAAACATTTAAATCAGTTTTAAGGTATGAACAATAATGGTCAACTAATTTGAAACAACAACAAAAAAGTAATAAAAACAGTGTTTTTTAAAGTATTAGTAATTAGTATTTAAAAATTTATTTAATTAAATTTATTTTCAATAACAGCTCTGCAGCGACTTGGTATTGATTCAATCAATTTCATACGTTTTTCTAGTCAGATTGAATTCCATACTTCAACAAATGCTTCATATAGTTCGTTTTGACTGGTGTTACGTTTGTTTGTGACTTTCTTTCTAGCAATATATCAAATATTTTCAATCGGTTTCTCTGATTTTCATGCTGAAAGATCCAGGTTACAGGCAAATGATAGTAATTATTGTGTGTACCTTCATTGTTCCGAATGGGTCCAACTCCACATCCGGAAAAACACCCCCAAACTTTTATGTTACCGCAACTGACTATAATCCTTGTGTATTTTTAATTAAAAGTATTGTTTACAGGACGTCTAACATAGCGCTGTCCATCGGATTTTACCATATTTATTTTTGTCTCATCTGAATATAACACATTTTTTCATTCTGGTACCGTAAAATTATCATAATTTTTAGCGAAAAATATCGCTTCTCTCGGTGTTGCTTAGTAGGAACCAGTACCTTTCGAGAGATTCTTTCAAACAATTGAGGCGTATAAGTTTTGATGAGATGTTTCTCGGGTCATCTGGCAAAAAAACTTCATTTTTAATGTGGTTGTAGCCTTTACTTACTAACAAGACAAACGATATTCTCTGTGAGAGGTTTTTCTTGGCCGAGCTTTTCTAAGAACATTTAAAACAGTTCCATGTGTTTTAATTCTCAGCAATTCTTCTGTACGCCCCCTTGATCTATATGTAAATTAACAATTATTTGCCTAGTTGAAACGTCACAACTTTTATTTATAGCCCATTTTAAACAAAATATAATTCAAATTTTCAATTGCCGCCAAAATAATAGAAAGAGCCAAGAAAGAAGTGTTATTCTCCAATTTCAAAAAAAGAACGAGCTATGAATGTTTTTTTAAAAAGTTTCTAATGTGTCCAAGCGGCCAGTAACATACAAACTCTTACATGTGTAAGACTTATACGTTATACTTTCTTTATTCATAAGAAGTGTTTCTAATTATATGACCACCGATGTAAAAATATGTATGTATGTATGTCATTTATTGAGTATAACCACGAAAAGTGATTATTAACGTAAAAAATTAATTATGATAATCCTAAATATCCGGGTATTATTTTATTTTTCTTATTCGGGTAAATATATTCAAATGAAGTTTTTATCAAATTATGAAATGTAAAGTAATGAATCATTGGATAATATTATACAAAATTACACATGAATTATTTAATTGAATATTGCAGTTGTCATAATATATTAAATGTAGGTAAACTATTATTTCTAATACAAATGTTACTAGTTATTAACACATTGATAACGTTAAATGTTGAGTTAAACATCATCGATGGTTTGATTCAGAGTTGAGGCCTTGGCCTATACAGAAAAGATATTTAACGCGAACTAACCGAATGTCAAACTCTCGCCTTCACCACAATATCTTCGACAACTCGACCTCCAGACTGCAGACATTTATAGCAAGGCTAACTAATCAGTGGCCTCAGATTTCTGAATCTGTTTCATGATCATTTTTCAATCTAATAGGCAAGTATCAGCCTCCTGTGCCTGACACACGCCGTCGACTTTTTGGGTCTAAGACATGTCGTTTTCCTCACGATGTTTTCCTTCACCGTTCGAGCGAATGTTAAATGCGCACATAGAATGAAAGTCCATTGGTGCGCAGCCGGGGATCGAACCTATGACCACAGGGATGAGAGTCGCACGCTGAAGCCACTAGCCTCAAACACAGATTCTATGAATAGTAACGTATTTTGTGGCTTTAGTTTTATTACTAGGCGCTGATCTAAAAATTATAATAAGAATGGAACAAGATTAAATTATAATTACTATTTAGATTTATTTTAGTGATATTTTTCTTTCTTTATTATTATTAGATATAACATGAATTATGTATTAATGTTAAATTAAGTCAATGCTCCGTGGTACATTCGCAATTACGACCTCCATCGGGACCTTAATGTAGAGGACGACGCCACATTAATAAAAAGACTGCCGGAGCCCACGAACATAGGCTCCACCATCACGTGAATGTCGCGGCTATTCAACTCCTTGACACCACGGGCCTAGTGAGAAGACTGAAAAGGACAAAACCATTTGAATTAGTAAATTAGTCTTAGTGCACGTTAGTATTAAGTACTAAACAGTAAGTGAAAAAATAGAACACAAGAACAGAGTGTCTCCCTTTAATGGAGACTGTAAGTAGTGTTATTGGACACTTTCTTAAGTTAAAAATCCTTATTAGTAAATTAGGTTAGACTTAAATTACTTATTAGTCTTAAGTTAGGCTAGATTGTAATGTTTCAAGATGTCTTAGTAAATACACATGTATAATTTCTTAATTGTTATTGATTAAAACTAAAAAAAATATGAGGTTAAATTCTGGTAGACTGGTTTTAATTCCAAGGAACAAAAGTCATCTTGGACTCTTCGTTTATAAGTAATAATAATAATAATAGCCTTTATTTCCAAAACTTAACTATAATAGATTAGAACTTTCATTGATTTTGAATTGAAAAATTAACATTTAACATTATGTAAAATACACTTTAACATTTAGGAATAATCATTTGTTTGTGAGGTTTTGGTTTGTCCACCGTTGGACATAGGCCTCCTCCATCCGTTTCCACTCGTGTCTGTCGTGGGCCAGGCGCGGCCAGGTGACCCCGGCGACGGCGGTGATGTCATCCACCCAGCGCCGGCGCGCGTCGCGCGGGTACCAGTGCAGCATTCTCTCGCTCCATCGGTTGTCTCACTTTCTTGCTGTGTGCCCCGCCCAACGCTATTTCAGGCGGCACACCATTTTAGCTGCATCTATTATTTTTGTTTTCTTTCGTAATGTTGTACATTGAATTCTGTTTCTAAGATTCAAGCCTAACATGCTCCTTTCGGCTGATCGTTGAAATGTTTGTATTTTCTTTATAATTTCAGCTGTGATAGGCCACGATTCGTTATGATCGCTTATAAGTAACGGGCATTATGCTGACATATACAATACCAGGATCTTACTTTTGTATTTTAAACAAAGTTTATAAATATGAGCTGGTAAATATTTGATTTTCTTGGAACATGAACACGCTCCATTTTTCCCGTTTTTTATTAAGTACTTCTGTTGTATTGGAAAAATATTTAAATGTACTTAACTTATTTAACATTAATAAACATGTTTTAGAGTTGTGGAATAAGGGTAGTAAATGTAAATTTACAATTAATTTAACTTGACAATTCAAAAGTGTACTTGGTTACCCACTTGAATAAAGATATTTTGAGTTTGAGTTTGAGGTAGTGCTCGCGTAAAATGAAGACAATGTTAATGGAAAATGAATATTGTTTCCCTGGAATAATCAGGCTTAGCGCCTAAACCCAGCAAGTAGCAAACTCTGAGAGTACTCGGCTACTGAATTAATTAACCAGAGACGCTTCAACTAATTTAACCACTCCCTTAACGTTTTTTGGCTTATTTAAATATACTCTGTATGCCATATATATGTTTGTAAATCCTTTTTTTTACTTTATGCAAAAATTTTTTAAGTTACGTAGGTATGGTAATACGTGCGTCGTTCCTGGTCCTCATTTTGCCCTTCTCCTTTCGTTAATTTTCCTGGTGCAGAGTTCGAATAATGTTTTAATAAAAACGTGTAATTATTTCTATCCATTTTTTAAACAAACAAAAGTTCCTTCACTCCAAATACTATATATATCTCACAAACTAAAAGTACGACAGTTGTCAAATATATACACTTTTGAAGCTTAAATCTAACTAAAAATTATATGAATTTAGAGGCACCTTCAGCCTTGAAACGCATTTCTGATCTTAAAAAGGAATTGCATGAGGCAAACCAACGGTCATATCATATCATAAAGCTTGAAGAAACCTCACACTAGAAGTCAGAGATTTTAACACAAGACATTTTGAAGTTTCAGAATCAACAATTCACTTTCAGAATCAAATACCTCTACTCAAAATCAAATACCAAATAAAATTATTAACGGATGTCGTATAAAAACAAAAAAATAATTTATTGATTTTAATTTACTATTAAAATCAATAAATTATTATTTAACTTGAAAACCTCCCGATATTGTAGATGTCCATGGGCGATAAAATTAATATGACAAAATGCAAATGTTGGTTTTATTATGGTACAAGTCAAGTCAAGTCAAAATCTTTTATTCATTTAGGTAACACAATGTACACTTATGAACGTCAATAAAGAAATACATATTAAATGCTTTTAATTTAACATTGACTGCCAGTTCTCAAATCAAGGGCATAGAACGGACGAGAAGAACTGGCAATAAACTCTGTACCACTCTTTTTAATCGCTAAGTTTTTGTTTTACACATCTTTTTGTAAGGAGCTATTACACCATGTTCCACATGACATCAAAGATTTGTCCCCTATCAGCAGTAGGCATGGTAAAATAGGAGCACGCAGTTACATTCTCGTGGGAACAACACGCAAATACAAAGTCGAAATAACTAAGAAAAAAGATTATGAAATTATAATTGGATTTTATTGTCCATGTAAATAATAAGCGTACCAATTATTAAAAGGCCCTTCTGGTAATGTGAGTGTCCATGGGCACTTAACATTAGGTGGGCCTCTGGCCAGTTTGACCACTTTTATATAAAGGAACATTTGTAACGCGCCATTTTTAATGTAATGTTTTAAGAATGAGTAAAGCAGTAGCCAATAACTAGTTAAAGAATTAACCAAACAACTGACCACAACCGCAAACTGGAAATGTCCAACACACACATTTTGTCGCAAAATAATCGGCGGTTATATCAATTAAGGTTATAGTTTATTAATACTATATTTTACCGTTTTTAATAACACATTAAATTATATATTTGTAAAAACAATAATTATCTGTCATTTTTATATGATTGTTCATTGAGTTTTCTCATTTTGGCGCCAATACATTGTACAATATTTTGCGATATAAAATGGAGTGGGGTTATAAAGACAACCGAATCGCTGTAATTGCATTACCTACACAAAAAAGGTATGAAGACAAATGCAATTTTAAAACCCTCCATACCCTCCCAGGACGCCCATTGATACCTGCGAACCCGGAGAGGTGACTCCATTGACATGAACTCTTTGGATCCTTCCCTTTAAATATGAATTCATCAGGCTGGAAGCTTTGCCATCAACGCCATAGTGTTGAAGCTTTCCAACGAGTATATCAGGATGAACACAGTCAAAGGCCTTTGACAGGTCACAAAAGACGCCGACTCCATCATATGATTCTTCCCAGGCGTTAAATATGTCCGAAATCAACTTCACACCGGCATCGATTGTGGAGCGACCCTTAGTGAAACCATACTGTTTATTATGTAAGAGTTTATTTTTATTAAAATGTAAAGAAAGCTGGTCTAGCATTATCTTTTCAAAAACTTTGCTCAACGCAGGGAACACGGAAACAGGTCTGAAGTTTGACGGATCAGACTCACTACCTGCCTTGAACAACGGTGTAATATTACTTAATTTCATTTCGTCCGGAAAGACTCCACAATCGATACATCTGTTAAAATTATAGACAATTCAGAGCTTATTACATTAATAACGGAATTAAAAATGACTGTTGACATACCCCATAAATCTTTACTTTTTTTAAAATTAATAAGCTTAAAAGTTTTAACGATATCATTACAAGTTATATGTTTAAACTGAAATTTAATATTACATTCAGGTACACATTTTTCTAGCAATGAGATCGTAGCAGCAGGTGAAGAATCTAGGGACTTGGTACGGTTTAGTGGTACATTTGTAAAGAACTCTTCAAAAGAAGAAGCTACCTCTGGGTCAGATTTTATTAATTTCCCTTTGAATTTTAACATATAATCATTCTGTTCGTGGATGCTCAAAGTCTAAAATGATTTGGGTGTGGCAATAGAAATCGTAGAAAAGGTTTTATAATCAGATGGATAGGTTTCCGGATACTAATAGAAATAGCTCGTGAAAAATGTAAACCTGCGCCGCGTCGTGGTTGATGGTTAATTGACCTATATTGATAAATTAAACGGTTTTACATTTAGGATAAATGAAGATATATTAGTACCTATAAGCGATATATAACAAGGTTCAACTAATTGCTAATCAAAACTATAACTAAATCATAACTAATTTAATTTCCTTATATATTTATAAGATAATATATTTTATTTTATTTGGAATTGAACGTTCAAATAAACAATTGCGTTGCACTGAAAATAAAGTTTTTTTTATTTTTGTTCTTACACACTATACTAATTACATTATTAAACTTAAATCACACTATCTAACCTGAAAAAAAACGGCATTAAAAGTTATTAAAATTATCAATATTTTTTTAGGCTTTTTACAATATCCTCATTCCTCATAATTAAACAATATTATATGCAACCCCGATGACTTTGATTTCTGTCATCTCCAAATCAACTACTTTTGGCAACCGCGATAGCTGCTAGCGCCATCTAGTATATAATTAAGAAACATACTAGTTTCTTTTCATATTTAATGCCATACTTTTAAATTACAAGATGAAAATGTCTCAGTGGAGACATTTATTGAGAAAATTATTTCCAAAGACTTTCGTAATACGATCTGTGTACGCTGTATTTTTTTATATATATACATAAATAAATTTATATAAGACAATTCAATAAAAATGAATAGATATTTGGAAAAAATTCGTTGTTGAAAAGTTTAACATTCTATTTCCTTATTTATTCCACATCTAATTTTACAATCTTTCATTCTTTCTATATATTCTAAATACATTATTGTAAAATACATTTAACTCTAAGGGATTACAATACCAAGATTATTTAATACTTATAATTTAAATAACTTTCAGATATTTTAAATTTAACTTTTCAAATGAAAACTTCTTTAGCGGCGTTGTACACTTTTTTGTAATGGTTAAAAAAAATTAAACTCACGACAGGACACGTGCCTTGATCGAAAATTCGAAAGACGGATGTTTTTTTTAAAGGATTATGAACCTTCATACCTTCTATATAGTTACGGTTTTAATTAATTTGTCTCTTTCCTCAGATATATATGCATGTGGAATTGAACCTTAAGTCAATACATCAAGGTTTAATTTTGCGAAACGTCTAAAGCTTTATTATTAACGATTTGGTCAGACTGACGCGAATAAAAAATGGCAACTTAAAAAATAGTGAATTTTCCTAATTGAATTATTGAAGTGAAAACTTGTTATGCGGCGTTGTACACTTTTTTTAGGACACGTGACCTGATCAAAAATTCGAAGAGTAGACAGCTGGCGCGGCGTATTTAATGTAATATAATTTGTCATGTTTGTGTAGGATAGCGCAAAAAATAAATATTGTATTCCACCACATAAATGATATTACTTTTATACTGATAATTAAAGCAATTCGTGCAAAATTATTCCCTAACCATTCCAAAATATAATAAATGCACAACGTTAATATTCAAGTTTTCACTTCTGCCGGCACTCCCGGAGTGCAACCCGTCGTTTTTTTTTATTTAAGCTAGTAGATAAGACACCGGAATAAATAGAAAACTATCACGATAACTTTCTTCAAATGACTGATACTGTTGTTTTCATTATATAATCAAATCTTATTATGAATGAAAGATAAAATGTTGATTGGTAATTTTCCTTTCTATTTTTATCTGATATAAAAATCGAGGTAAATAAGTCTTGACACGAAACTCAGCTTATGCGTGATTTGAAAGTTATCGCGCCTGCTTTTAAAAATTTGTTTAAGCTACGACATCCATTGACTCTGCGCGTGTGTTATGATACAAAGTATTTACAGTTTAGGTTTTTTTTTCTTTTAGAATGTAGACGTGATGTGTAGTAGAACTGATTAGATAAACAGGTGTAAACACAGATGCAGAAAATCCGTCATAATTTGTTTATGGCAAATGTACAAAGTGTTTTGACAATAATTTAAATCTTCTAAGTATTAACATGTAAGATTGCTTGCCCTTAATGTACATATATACTTAACGTCGATCAAAATTTTGTCAGATTCAGACAAGACAGATTTATATACTAAAATCTATTGACGTAAATTTTACGGGAATCACAAATATAATCTTAATTATAGATTTAATGAAAGGAAGTGATAATAATAATCCTTTCACCTGATCGTATAATTTGTCAGCTGGTTATCATGAATCCACTTAAAATAAATTATCAGTGTCAATTGAGGTGACATTTGTATCTTTCAAGTAGTTTTTTATAAAATGGGTAGGGGCTTCATCTGATAAGTGATACTGCCGTCTATGGATACGAGGTAGAATACGAAATTTCACCCGTATCACCTCGACGTCCGCCGTGCACAACTGAGCGATTCTTAAGACAGTTTTTGCAGCGGACCGCCACTATTTGAAACCAGCTTCCGAACCGAACTAATTCGAGGGTTGAGGGCTTATTAGGGTCCTATACGAAAAGAGCGTACCAATTCTTAAAAGGAAACGAATTCTTGAGCTCTATGGCATTGAGAGTGTCCATGGGCGGCGGTTTCACTTAACATCAGGTGAGCCTCCTGCCCAATTGCCCCCTGCTCTATATAAAAATAAATTCTACCCGACGGATCGCAAGTGCGTTACCGGCCTTTAAGCATTCAGTACCCTCTTTTCGTGAAGCTGTTGTATAAAAATACTACCTGTTACTACACCTGCGTAGTAAATTTATTATGAATACTGATTTCCCTTTAAAGCATTCATAATGCCTCAATATATGGGCCCTAGCTTTCTTTACAATTGTCCTCCACATTTGTATAAATCATCAAACTCTTTATTTTCTATAATTTTGACAATAATTGTATAATTTAATAAAAACTGCTCTCGCTTAATTGTCTCGCAAAGTATGCTAATATATTTTACAAACAAAAACGAATGACGCTTTTAAAATGTGCAAATTAAGTTAGCATTCTTGATGTTTTATTTTGTTTTTTTTTAAATAAATTTATGACAATTTGTTTATTATATCCCTGCAGATTAAATATATAATCATATGAAATGATGATTTAGGACTGTATATGTAAATGGATGTTAAAAGAAAATCCTGTCTTGATTTTATATTATTCTTATATAAAGCCTTCAATTAACTCCATGTAAGGTAAGTAAGTAGGCGTTTTAAGTGAATTTTAAATACTGTTTGAATTTGAATAAAAATATAGGTAACATACCTATATTTTTAATGAAATTAAATTACCTAGAAATTCTCTACATAAGGGTTAAATTATTTTCAATACTCAAAGACCATGTTTAAAAATTTAAATTACTAATTTAAATAAAATTAAATCTTATTTTCCTTTCAGTAAAAACTCCCGAACGCCCCTGCAGAATATGGCACTGTACTCTTTCCAATCGATGTTGTTGACGTCACATGGGAATGACTTCTTGTCGTGGTCATCCAGAGTGGAGATTAAGGCCTGGGTCTTTTTCGATTTAACAAGCAAGGACGTAGACGTTGCCGGTCTAATAATATCTCGTAGTAGAGATGAACGAAAAGCTTCTTTGAAGTGTCTGAAAAATGAAAATAAATGTTACAAGTTTATTTTTCTATCGCTTCTTTGTTCTTCTATGTATATTACCTTTGTCCCACGTTACTTAAAGTTAGGATTAGAATAAATACATCCCTGTAATGAATTGTATCAGCTCTCTATGCCTGAAACTTTTGCCATTGATAGCTTCTTTATTTTCCTTTACTGTATAAGAAAGTATCCAAACTATTATATATAGTATTAATTCGAACATTCAGATTTTAATGGCACAACCGGTACTTGAACACAGGACTTCAGAGTAGAGAGGCGCTTTGCCACGATGAACTAAAGCGATAAATCTTGTTTTTATAAATACAAAATTTCATGTGTTATCAAAAATGGTAAAATATAGTATTAATAAACTATAAGCTTTAATGGATATTACCGCCGATTATTTAGCGACAAAATGTGGTACGCTTATTATTTTTTTGGTAATTGGTACGGTACGCTTTTTATTAACATTAGGAGTGTGATTTCCTAGTGAGAAAGCAGACCTTGCGGGTGTTAGATATGATCCGTGAAATCCTTTAATTATAAAGTTTATGCAATATTTTTGTAATAATATATAAAAGTTATTTAAGGTTTAATTATAAAATTTTAAACTTACAATTTTTTACCTTATCCTGATTTAAAATCTTGAATTTTCATATGCGCATATATCTGACATCCCGTAGAAACAATGATCTAGAAATCGATGTGTGTCAGACTCAAAACCTAGCTACTTGGTTATGAAGAATAATCTACATTATTTATACAAAGTAAACTTTGATTGTTTGCATTGAATAGACTCCAAAACTACTGGACCTATTTGAATAATACTTGTACCATTATAACCGTACATTATCTCCGAGGATTAAGGATAGTGTAGATAGATTAATATAGGCTATAGAATATTTTCAAATAAGTTAATGAATCCCTATGAAATCTTGGATAATTTAACCACGTTGAAAAAAATACCAATAAATTCGTGTTCGCTGCGAAAATGAGTTGAAACTAATCCTAAGTGCCTTCTTTAGATTTAAATATAATAAAAAATTACCTAGGTTTTTTTCCTCTTAAGACCAGTCCGACATCAGCAAAGAAGCAAGGTACCGTTTGCAGAATAAATGTCATCGTATTCACTACGAATTTTGATTTTGATACCTTCATTTCTCGCATGTTCTTATTAGCTGAAATAGTTATGATTTATTAAATAATAAAAATCCAGTGGCGCTACAACCCTATATGGGTCTTAGCCTCAGAATGCATCCATTTCTTTGATTATTTTTATTTCAAAGACAAGTAACATACCGGTTTCCTCACGATGTTTTCCATTACCGTACGCACATGTGTATAGCTACACATTAGCATGTTACAAAATTGGAATCGCGCGGAATAAAAGCTCGAGTCGTGATGGCACTCACCATTGGGTGTTGCAAAGTACTGGCTAGTTAAGGTTTTGCGCCATGCCATAGTCAAAGTAGATGAATTATACTTACAGTAGCCTAATCGTTTGCTTTGTTCTAAATATAAATCAGAACCGCCTTTCCAAGTAATAGGATTTTCCGAACTGGAGCATATATTATACACGGAGATGTCGTCCGTTCTGAAATATAAAATTTTAAAACATGATAAGGTCTTAAAGCTATACTCAAAGACTAACTTTAACTCTTTTGTTTCTTTCTGTCAAATTGTGTTTACACTGTGATGAAAAAAGAGGGACATTAGTTAAAATGGTGACAGACTGATTTATTATTTATGCAAAAAATCAATTAAGATTCGTACAAATAATCGAATAACAAAATTATAGTAGATCCATTCTTTAATTAAAATTTAGTACATAATATTTAAATGGTCAACTCATAGCTACTAATTTGCAAGTTTGCTATACATATATTATATATAGAAATACGCTTATTAATGACAAAGTAGAATAAATATTTTATTAAATTACTAGCTGACCTGGCTAACTTCGTTCCGCCCTACAACCTTATAATATCGTTGTTACTTTAATTTAACTTATTTTAGGATTTTATTAATGTTAAGTATTACATTAATACAACTTTTTTGCAAATACAGAAATGTTTTATTGCTTGCCATTGCGAAAGAAGAATGGCAGTTTTACACATTAGGCATCTTCTCTCTAGCGTCAATATGGCGATACTGCATGTTAAGCACTTTCTGATATCTAACATCTTTTGATCAGAATCAAAGCATGGTTATGCATCTCCTCATTCACCTCAAGATCGGAATTTCTTGAACTGACACGAATTCGACGTAAAATGATGCGTAGTTTTGTCAACAGATGGCACCATATGGTTTTTGCATTCGTAAAATTAATTAATTAATTGTTATTCGTTAACTTATCCGATATTTTATTGCTTATTCTGCTATTCGGGACGGAAACAAATCCAACAAATCAAAAACCATGGCAATCGGTCCAGCCGTTATCGAGTTATAAGTGTTGTAACAAACACGACTTTCTTTTATATATATAGATTTACAAATTTTGTACATTTTTTCTTTACTGCAATAAATTTATACACACGCACATCGTTAGAGAATCAGTTAAGAGATTTTCATAGAATTTTGTTTTTTAATTTTTAAGTTAACAACTACTGTTTATATTCACATATAACATATAGCTCTGTACTCAGCACAATACAGCCTTAGAAATACAGACTTTGGTAACTTACATAGCTCCCTTAGCCCCGGCTATGATGATAAAATTTGCAACGTAATCAACGGGAATAATATCGCAAACGACGTCCTCAGTGCTATAAATGTACGGATTTAGACCCCTGGATACGTTACTGAAGACGGCTGTAGCTGTCACCCAACTGTCCACCCAACCAGGAAGCGGCTCGTGGTACATTGAAGTAACTGGAAAATATAATGTTTACAGAACTTTATTTAACATTACAATTTTTTTTTTATATATTATATGAGAAACTTAATATGTATATATACGAACGAGATACACGTCGCAATCAGCTGTCCCAATTTAAGTCTACTAGGCTCATTCTAATATGTATCTTCAATGCCCTTTTGAATTGGTTAAACGCGCTAATATTACAAATTTGAGAGGGTAATTGATAAAATAATTGCACACCCTCATGCTTAATATACTTCTTCGAGGGGGTGTAGTAATCACCCACCACAAATTTTGCGCTTAGGAAACCAAAAAAATAAAATAAAAAATTTTTTTTTTTACAGTACTAATCTGAAAATGATCGCAAGAAATCAGTGTCTAGTATGTATGTAAAGCCAAGTTTTAAAAAAATGCTAATAAAATAACGCACATTCACGCAAAAATAAAAAAACCTAAAAAGTAACGGCTTTTTAACTTATAATTTGCACTTGATCACTGTGAACACACACTGTTCTGGCAAAATCCACATTCGAAATGGCCGATTGCGTTTATACTTTATTAAATGAATAGAGATGTGAAAAATAATCTATTCTGTGAAAGTGAAAATCGATTTTAGTATTCGATTTTGAATCCGATTTTAAATCCGATTTTGTATTCGATTTCGAGTTTCAGTTGAACAGTTATTTAAAAAAAATATTAATATACGGTTAGTATATTAATATTTATATAACTTAACCAATCTAAATAATATTTGTTTTTGTGGACAGCTCCAATCTAAATAGTAATTGTTTATTCAAGCCTCGGCTTCTCGGCGTCCTGGTCGCCTTCGGCGACCAAATATTCATATACTAACTCTAACCTAACCAATCTAAATAATATTTGTTTTTGTGGACAGCTACGATCTAAATAGTAATTGTTTATTCAAGCCTCGGCTTCTCGGCGTCCTGGTCGCCTTCGGCGACCAAATATTCATATACTAACTCTAACCTAACCAATCTAAATAATATTTGTTTTTGTGGACAGCTCCGATCTAAATAGTAATTGTTTATTCAAGCCTCGGCTTCTCGGCGTCCTGGTCGCCTTCGGCGACCAAATATTCATATACTAACTCTAACCTAACCAATCTAAATAATATTTGTTTTTGTGGACAGCTACGATCTAAATAGTAATTGTTTATTCAAGCCTCGGCTTCTCGGCGTCCTGGTCGCCTTCGGCGACCAAATATTCATATACTAACTCTAACCTAACCAATCTAAATAATATTTGTTTTTGTGGACAGCTCCGATCTAAATAGTAATTGTTTATTCAAGCCTCGGCTTCTCAGCGTCCTGGTCGCCTTCGGCGACCAAATATTCATATACTAACTCTAACCTAACCAATCTAAATAATATTTGTTTTTGTGGACAGCTCCGATCTAAATAGTAATTGTTTATTCAAGCCTCGGCTTCTCGGCGACCAAATATTCATATACTAACTCTAACCTAACCAATCTAAATAATATTTGTTTTTGTGGACAGCTCCCCAAAGGGCGGAGGCAGGTAACAGCTGTGCCCTATCCTTAACGCCAAACGCGAATGCCACAATATCAACGTGACTCCTCCCACGAACAAATCATCAGCATCTTAACTTAGGGCAGACGTGCGAAAGCACGGCGTCGCTGCCCCAGTCGTCGTTTTCTTACCGGCGGAGCATCAGAATTGTTTTCGCGCTGACGCTCCGCATTCTCTTTCTCAGTCATGACGGCCTCACAAAAAGCCTTGAAGGCATTCCATGGGCCGTCATTGTCAGCTTCCACCATTCTTTGGATAATTAGTGGAAGCGACAGATTACCAACAATGCTATCAGCAAGGACCGAGCGAAAGCCGTCCCAAGCCGGACACTCCTCAACAGTGTGCCTCACCGTATCCTCTCTACAGTCACAATGATGACAAGCAGGTGTCGCCTCTCTCCCAACGATTCGATGCAGGTAACTCCCAAAGCATCCATGCCCAGAGAGAACCTGAACGAGCCGATAGGAAAGCGATCCCCACCGTCGGTCCACCCAGTGTTTCAAGAAGGGACGAATAAGATCAACGGTTTGTAAACCAAACCGACATTCACTTAACTCATCCCTCCATTCTAGCAAAATAAGGCGGCGATACTCCTCCTTCCAGACCTTGACTACCTCCAGAGGTGGGTCAAAACCACCACTCCTGGCTTCAGCTCGTCTCCAAAAAATTTCACCCAAAGCCAAAGCTTCCAAATGCCAAGGCGGAGTGGCGGCTATGACACATGCCGCGTCACAGGATACGGTACGGTATGCCCTAGCAATTCTTATGGCAACTTTACGCTGTGACCGTCTCAGTAAAGCCTTGTTGTAAAAAGACAACTTATCTGCCCATATCGGACACCCATAAAGCGCCTTTGCACGCACCACTCCAGCATAAAGGAGCCTACAGCCCCCGCCTGGCCCGCCGATATTTGGCATTATACGACCCAATGCCATTGCAGTTGAATCAAGCTTGGGTTCCAGGGCAGCAAAATGAGCCTTGAAAGTCCATCGGGCGTCAAGAACCAACCCGAGGTATTTCAACGTCAACTTTAATGCCATATGAACACCATCCACTATTATCTCAGCGCCTCTAGGTGGTGACCTCCTAGCAAAACATATGACATCTGATTTTTGTAGAGCGACTCGAAGACCAAGTTGTCTTATACGAGTCACTACTTCTTCCACTCCAGCAGTAACTAACAAACTCGCCTCCTGATAATTACATCCCTTGGCCGTCACAAGTGTATCATCCGCATAACATATTAAACCTACTCCTGGCATCAGTCTACCTCGAAGGACTGCATCAAATCCAATGTTCCACAAAAGGGGCCCAAGAACAGACCCCTGTGGAACTCCACATCGAACCTGATAGCATCTCCAACCTTCCCGACTTGGATAAATGATCGATCGATCAGAGAGATAAGTTCCTACTACATGACGTAAGTACACAGGCACACCATGATAAAGGAGACCATCCATAATCGCTCTCCAGGGAATAGTATTGAACGCATTCGCAATATCTAGCGAAACCGCCAACACAACCCCACCCCCAGAGACAGTTTCTTCGCACAAGTCCCTTAACTTAGCTAAAGCGTCAATTGTAGAGCGAGCACGCCGAAAACCGAATTGAGTATCAGACAGATTTGGACCAATAGTCTGAAGATGCTTCTCGAGGCGCGAGACAATTATTCGCTCAAACAGTTTGCCCACCTCAGGAAGTAAAACAATAGGTCGATAGGCCGAAGGTGAATCTACCGGTTTCCCGAACTTCCTAAGAAGAAGCAATTGTCCAACTTTCCAGCTATTAGGGAATATGCCTTTCCTCAAAAGATCAGAAAGGAGATCTCGAAATCTGTTAAATAAGCCATTATTAAGAGATTGCGCCCAAACCGTTCCATGCAATCCATCTGGACCAGGAGCGGTTTTTTTGTTTTGAATTTTAAAAACACCAGCCCCTAACTCACCCTCTGACACCTCAGGAATATCTTCTGAATGATCGAAGTCAACATTAATAAAAGGAGTAGAATCACAAGGAAACAACGATGTAACAACCATCCCCAGAAACGTCGGCTCCATTGTGGATGTTAGCGGCGGCCTCCAGGGACGGAGTTTACTCATGACAATATTGTACGGTCGCCCCCAAGGATCACGATCCAAAGAGTTCAGGAGCTCCTTCCATGCCCTATCCTTTGCTTCAGCTATTTCCAACCGAAGAGCCCTTTTTGCTTCTTGATAAGAAGTATATAAACTTGCCTCTTCGTCCGGATCACGATAACTGAGATGCCTTCTTCTAAAACGCGTGTAACGGCGACGCGCCTTAACACACTCCATTCGTAGTCGGGCTAGTTCAGATGACCACCAATAGACGCTTTGCTTGGGTGAGATGGGACCGATCCGGGGCATAGCAACGTTACTGATACGAGTCAGTGAGTCCCTAAACCATTCTACCTCAGAATCAATTGTAAAATTTGAAGGTTTGGGATTCCAAGCTTCTACTAAGGATACCTCGGTAAGCGCATCTTTGTCTAGATATTTTCGGGACCATCTAGGACCTATCTCAGATGGAGCAGGACCCGGTAAGCTTACAGTGGAATCGAGGATATCAAAACGAATGTACTTGTGGTCCGATAAAGTTTCAACTTCTGACAACACCCTCCATCCATAAACACGACTTGCAAGAGCAGGACTTGAAAAAGTAACGTCCACAATAGAGCCACCATTCATACGTACACAAGTCTGAACATTACCCCGATTCAGTGACACTAAATTTTGAGTTGCTAGCCAATCCAACAAAGCGTCACCACGTTCGTCAGATACTGGAGACCCCCACACTGTAGATTTAGCATTGAAATCTCCAGCGACTATAAGATCGAGGGGTCGACACCATGAAACCAGACAGCCCAGTTCGGACAAAAACGTTTCAAATTCAGCAAGCGTTTTATTTGGGGAAAAATAAACACCAATAACTGCAATTCTGCCAATTTTTAAAGCAACGCAACCTCTACCCTGCATCGTAGAAGCAACTGACAGCAAGTTGACATCATTTATAAAAACCGCAACAAGACCATCACGGTCACCGACCCAGTTGTTTTTATCTGGAACCATGTATGGTTCTGAAACAATCCCTATATTAACGATCCACTGTGTCAAACTCTGAATTAAAAGGTCTTGAGCACTTGCACAGTGGTTCAGGTTAGATTGAATAAAGCGTAGATCCATACTAACTTATTACAATTTCTTGGGTCTCCATTATGTCACCGCTTAAGGTTGGTTCTACTGAAACCTTCGTGTTGAATCTTCTCGGCATCTTTTGACTGGGAGCCGTACAAGCTTTCCCCCCCAGTCGATGATCAGCTGTTTTACCTGCCGCAATACACAGAGGACATTGTGGTTTGGATGAACAAACAGAAGCACGATGGCCTGGCTGGCCACACCGGTAACAAGACTTACTACGGTCTATTTCCGCCGTACAACGAGCTGCAACATGACCAGCTTGCAAACAGCGGAAGCACCTAAGTTCTCGTTGTTGCAGCACCGTCACCCTAGCTGAAGTCCAGCCTACAAGCAGACGACCTTCAGACAATTTCTTTGCAGCTTCCACCGGGCATTTCACCCACACCGCAAAGAGACCTGACTTATCCTGACGAACTTCGCCAACTCTAACATGATCGGATGAGCACTCCCCTTTTTTACACACAGCGAATTTTACTTCGTCAGCAGTAACAGAATCGTCTAAGCCTGATACTCTTACCTCAACAGATTTAACAGGCCTCGATACAAGGATGCCCTTCGTACCATACAACCCTTAATTTTTTAGCCAAAACATCTGCTTTATCTCCTCCACCTTCACCAGTGACTTGTATAATGGCAGCACCAGTTGCGGCACGTCTAAACCTAACTGCTTCAATTCCCAACTCTTCTAGCCTAATCTGGCCTTTCGCTTCTTTAATAGCCTCCGCATATGTTACGCCTTTTTTCTGAATTTCCGCCGGGACAGTTACAACAACAGCAGCTGTTCGGGGAGTACGCAGTCTTGGCTTTTTAACTGGTGCCTGAAAACCTGTTACAGTTGGTTGAGCTAACACAGCACCTGACCTTTCCCTTTTCTTCCTTTTCCTTTTCTTTCTTTTCCCAACAATCAACCAATGTTCCTTAGAAAGGTTGGAAGCCGATTGCAGAGGCGAGGGCTGAGTAATAGCAGATACCTTTTCAATGGCCAATATTTCCTCTCCTGCAATTCTTTTATTTTTCTTCTTTTTTGAAATAGAGGATGGTCCTTGGGGCAAAGCAGTAGATGCTGCTTGCACCAAGCTTCTACTATTCACCTGTCTATTATCCTGGGATTGACCTGACTCAAATCTAGGGGGCCCAACGACCTTGCGTCGGTCCGCGGCTAGAGAAGGTCTTAATACAGGTGCAGGATTAAGCCTAGGCTCTAGACTCTCAAACCGTGCATTTAATCTATCCCCGATACGGCGCATCAGATTTGCCTCAAACTCCTCGAGGAGAGAAGGAGTGAGCGGTGGCTCCTTTGAATTAACTCCAACATGTTTCCGAAGATCCGTCATATCCTGCTGGAGTATCTCAATTTGCTTTTTGAGGCGCTCGTTGTCTTCACGCAGAGATCGAGTTTCCTCAGAAACTGAACGTGTAGCAAGCACCCCAATATCCTTCCGCATGTCCGCAATGGCATTTTTAGCCATATGGACCCATTATCCTTTGATGTTGGACGATTTTGTGGCGACCTTTTCAACAACTCCCAGGCTAGCCTCAATCCTCTTTACTAAATCCAATGACATATCCTCGCCCTGTTCCGACACCAAGACAGAAGATAGAGTACATTGTGTTTCTCGAGCTTTAATTTCCAAGGCCAAAAGCTCTTCTTCCTCGCGAGCCTTTTTCTCAGCTCTAGTTTCTTTCAACTTGGCAGATTTATTAGCAGGAACCGGATCCACATTCTCGCCCTTAGTGGATGGCCGACCTCTGCCTTTACGCCGCGTTATCTTTGAAGTCGCCTCTCTAGCGATATCTGAATCAGTGTCAGCGACTTCTCTGAAACGCTTCCGGGAGCTCCAAAACCGCGATGAAACTGTCAAAGACTCCCTTGCTTCAACACCTGAGTATGTGGAAGAATCCGACATCTCAGGGCACTCCAACATAATATCACTGGGGGGCGCTGGCAAAACAAACTGATCGCCCGCCGTTGCCACTCCAGCCTCCTGCTCAGCCGCATCACACGGCATCTCCACACTAACATCTTCTTTTGATTTGGTTTTTTTGTTTATTAGATTATTTATTGTTGTCATTTCATAAATTATTTTCCATGGGGGAAATACACAGTCCACCCAGGTGGTGCCCCCTGCACCTAGGTAACCCTTATACCACTCGGAGGATGGGTGGTATCCGAGGGCTGGCCGCTAGCGATTGACTTTACTCACCAGCCACCTGTAAATACAGGTAACCGACACCGCGCAAAACCTACAAGGCGCCCCAATGTCGGGAATTTAAGGGTTTTTTATTGAGATTTTCCTTTCTCTCAGGGCCGGCCAATAAAGGCAAGCCCCCCTGGCCACAAGCATGCCGCTAGACATGACAACGACACACGCCGGAGGTAACAGGTTGCCCGACGGAGAGTCGAAACCCACCCAGAAACTGCTTATCGCAGTCACCAGATCCGTCGCGCCATTGACCTAGAAGGTCATCTACAATATGCAGAAGCTACTGAGCATTACAAATGTAAAAAAGACACGCAAGCTCTTCACCAACTCAACGCAAAAATTTGCGCTCAACACCGGTCGTTACCGATTCAAAAATTGAACCGGGGGCATGCCCTGAGCCCACCAGTTTTGGTCCACGCCAGTTGGATGTCGGAAGTCCAACCGGTACCCCCGCGGGCGAGTGCGAGGACCCCTATTCGCCACCTGGGGTCGTGATCTATGGAAGTCTGGCAACTCCACAAGTTTCAAATATAGTGTGCCAAGAGCAACGCTCTTGATATTCACAAACGCTAGTTATACGAGCTGGCCATCCCACGTACGCAATAAAACGCACCTCTTGCCTTTAAAGGCTACTACAAAAGTTCGGTCGATACATTTCCCCAAGGTGCTGGCTTACACCCCAGATAACATGATACACCAAAAACGCTGGCTTTGCAAGCCGGCCATCCCACGTGCGAAAATAGATGACGCACACCTTCCTTCAAAGAACACTACTTCTACGTGCTTCACGCGCCTGTTGTTCATCAAGTTTCTTCTATTTAAAGAAGCCTACTGAGAAACTTCCCATTGGTCCAATCGGCTTCCCTAAAGTGCTGGCTTGCACTCCAAGAACTAGAGCCCCCCCGCCACGTCAAGGCTTGGACCTTGGGGGGGATATACTTATATTTGGGGGGGGCCTTCGGCGACCAAATATTCATATACTAACTCTAACCTAACCAATCTAAATAATATTTGTTTTTGTGGACAGCTCCGATCTAAATAGTAATTTTTTATTCAAGCCTCGGCTTCTCGGCGTCCTGGTCGCCTTCGGCGACCAAATATTCATATACTAACTCTAACCTAACCAATCTAAATAATATTTGTTTTTGTGGACAGCTACGATCTAAATAGTAATTGTTTATTCAAGCCTCGGCTTCTCGGCGTCCTGGTCGCCTTCGGCGACCAAATATTCATATACTAACTCTAACCTAACCAATCTAAATAATATTTGTTTTTGTGGACAGCTCCGATCTAAATAGTAATTGTTTATTCAAGCCTCGGCTTCTCGGCGTCCTGGTCGCCTTCGGCGACCAAATATTCATATACTAACTCTAACCTAACCAATCTAAATAATATTTGTTTTTGTGGACAGCTCCGGCGCTACGGGAAATGCAGCCCCTCCACCCTTGCGTACCAAAGCACAGGCATTATGAAAGCTGTAGCGGCTGAGGCTGGTCGCCAGAGGCGACCAAAAAGCCGAGGTTGCGGAGGCTCTTCCTCCGCGCCTCCGATTATTTATATACACTCTAGGGGTAAGGCAGACAAAACCACGTGGATAGTGGGGTGCTCTGATTCGGTTTTGGGTACTATTTGAATAATTTAATAATTTTCGGAACCATACATTAATTAAAACATGAAGTTAATGTAATGTATGTACATTTGACAAGTAATGCTTAAATTAGGTTCAACTATAAAATTAACAAATGAGGAAATAATCGATTCGATTAGGTTCAACTTTAAAAATAACAAATGAGAAAATATTAGATCCAATTAATTTACCGAAAATGTCACATCACTTATAACCAATAGAAATCGAGAATGTCACATCTCTTATATAGAAAAGTAGTTAGATAATGGCGGATTGTTTATAATTTCAATACAATTGACAAAAGTTAAAAAATTTTTTTTAAAATACTTAGACGCTTATCCTAAAGCTAAAATCACTTGGAGGTGTTCCAATCAAGAGGCCCCGAGACTCCTGCATAATCAGTATCATCAAATTCCAACGCATGGATATCAACCCCAACCCATATATCTATTTGCTGGTAATTTGTGTTATAATCTGAAGGTATACGATACGATACAGTTTGTATTAGACCGAGGAATTTTAAATAGTTGGGTTTGCCTTGTATTGTATGAAGAAGGGGTGGAGAATAGAAAAAGCGACAATAAGTCAGGATTAATTTATTTTGTAGAGTTTGTATGTTAGATATTTTGTTTTTGCATGCTGTACCCCATATTTCAATAAGATATATGAATTTTAACCATGTTTGGTGAAAGACCGCTTATATATTAAGTGTACCTTGAAACCTGGCTTTCTTCTGATACAAGTTAAACAATTGTAAAAGGGATTTTACTTAACTTTTTGTTCGTATTATCAGCAGATAATAAAAATGGAAGAGTTCCATCTATATTCTATTTCGGTTGCCGGATTAATATATATAGGCCGAGGTAATTGACCTCTGGTGCGTTGTAATTATAAATAAAATATTACAATTGTATTATAATTATTGTAGGAAAAGCAATACGTATAATATTAGCTCAAAGAGAAGATTAAAAAACTGAAAACTAAAATTGTGTTGTTAAAAAAAGTTCTTACCCATTGATGGTCGTACCATAATAGTCGGTAAATACTCTTTATTTTGCCTCACTACTTCTTCGCATAACCCCTTAGATACTGTATATGTATTAATAATATCCGCTGAAAATTAAAAAATCTGATTTAAACACATTACATTTCGTCGTTAGGACAATATAATAGCCTTTATAATAGCATAGAAGACACGCGGAGAGCAATTCTGCTATCTGGACTATCAAAAATGTATTTTCTTGATCTCATCATACTCCAACAGTCTCAGTCTTAATGGGGATTCTTGCAAAGAATACCTTTCTCAAAAGGGATTAACCACCACGGCTGAATTGGTCAGGTTGTTGCGGTGTAAAATCCATAAATAGAGAGCAGAAAGTAGATTACCAGCTTATCCATACAGATGGTAAAGTACAGAGCCGCAAATTTAAAAACTACAATTTTTTTTTAACACAACTTACCGATATATTCATTTACTTTCGTATCATCTGTTCCATGGTCTCGTATCAATTGTCGGACTGCGGATAATTCTTTCGTATGAGAGTATAGCTTCTCTTCGACTACTCGGAGATGTACATTTGAAAAGGCGGTCGAAATATAGACGAATTTCTGAAATAATAATAATGTAATATTTTATGTTATTAACTGCAGATAGCTTGGACTTGTTTATGTTGTGTTGTTTGTGACATACACATATTTTATAACGATTTTGTATGATTTGTATAAAACTGTACATTGTACAACAATCTAAAGCATTCGGGTGTTTTTATTAAATACTAGCTGACTCGGCGAACATACGTGTTTCAGATTAGTTGAACTTAATTTATTATTTTATGAAAGTAATACAATTAATACAAAATAAATACGGTAATAATGTAAAATAATACAATGAGAAATAAAATTTGTAGTAAGTATATCTAAGTAAAAAAAAGACGGGTGGCACCGGGAGTGCCGGCAGAAGTGAAACTTGAATATTAACGTTGTGCATTTTTGATATTTTGAAATGGTTAGGGAATAATTTTGCACGAATTTCTTTAATTATCAGTATAATTTATGTGGTAGAATACAATATAAATTATTTATTGCGCTATCGTACACAAACATGACAATTTATATTACATTAAATACGCCGCGCCAGCTGTCTACTCTCCATCCGTCTTTCGAATTTTCGATCAGGTCACGTGTCCTAACGAGAGTTTAATTTTTTTTACCCATTCCAAAAAAAGTTCAGAATCAGAATCGATGGTCAAAAAAAAAATCAAAGAGTAAATTTGAAAAAAAAAACATTGAAAAAGCTCAAACCAAATTTGTGCTACTCTCACAGACACTGCACTAGGTCCATAAACATCGCAATTTTTTTTTCGCGGCTTGAGTTGCATTTTTACCTTTTTTGTAGTAAAATTTTAAAATGTTTCTAATTTCTTCATTAGATTCACTTATCTTGACGGTACGAAAAATAAATAAAAAACACACATTATCCTAATATGAATTTGTAATTATCTTCTTTAAAATCTCAACTTTCAATGATAACAAAACCAGGCAAATACATATAGTATAGCCAAAGAGATTTTATTACAAGTTCATACATAGTATAATGCGAAAAGACTTTTTCCCCAACCTAATATGTTAATCCTTTTTCATTCCAGACACAATTCTACAATTTTGTAATCTAAAATACGCTATTATCCAGTCATTAACTATGTATTTATAACAATACTTACTTCTAAATTTCTTATACTCCTAGACAAATCTATCACTCGTTGTGTTCCCTCTACGTTAATGTTCATCATATCTTGAAATTTGTCAGTGAATCTGACGGTAGCTGCCGAGTGAAATACTAATGACACCTAAAGAAAATATAATTATTTATCTAACAATTTTCAATTCATAAAGGTCTGCCGACAGGTACTACAATAAAATACCTTCTAATATAAAACATATTAGAATGTATTTTGTAAATGTGATGAACTTAATCTGATGTAACTTAAAAAAACTGCTCAGTTTTCTTTCTGTGTCTCGGCCAACGGAATTTGAAAATATGATAGTTTAATTACTGTATATAATATAAAAATGTAACGTACCTTATCAGCCAAAGTCTTTTTGTCATCTGGCGTTAAACCCAGCTGGGATGTTGTAATGTCTCCTTTGATGGGAATTACTTTCTTCAAATCACCTGGCCTAGTTTGTTTTAATTTGTCGAAAAGCTGAATAAAATAAATTTAATAAACTCCAAACATCTCTAGAAGTCTGCGCACATTTTGCATGAACTTGGAATTTTTACCAAAAAAAGACCGTATGGCTTGGGATATACACGGCATAATACTCAGATATATTTCTGCGTTTGTTTCATTGATAATTAGATATGTAGGCGACTAGCCAAAACAATTATTGGTTCTCTAGGGTCGATGTTATGTTTTATTGTATTCAAAAATAAAAAAAATAATATAAGCCAATTAATCTTGAACACTAACCGGAACATCAAATATTTTTTGTAAACGTTTTTCTGTGTCTGCGCCGTGCTTAGGTCTAATCAGCACAAACACATTTTCAATATCCTTGCAATTGGAAAGTAACCTTTCAATAAATACCTGAAATTTGATAATAATTAGGTAAATTTAATTCTTTGTAAAATATAATTTAAAGGGGGTTTAAATTAAATTTTACATCCGATCAGAATCATATGCTTTGCTACGTGTTCAATATATACCCCCATATTTAAAAAAAATCTAAACAATAGGTACATAGCTTTAACTAAAGTACTTTTGTATCAAACGGTGTTTCGTTGTGATAATGAGACAGTACTGAACTTTAGTTAAGATAGTGAAATGAGACTTTATTTTTTGTTGTGCAGGGTGCAATAATGTAAAGCTAATGTACCAAACATTTTATTTATATTCACATTTCTCAAATAAGGGTGTAGGCGAGAAAAACTGGCAAGAAACTCCCGGCCCCTGTTGTTAAATCAAAGTTTTGACGCATGCATGCAAAAAAACGTAAGATCAAGGATCTACGCAACTGGGTCAAACTCATGGGCTAGTTCAGGTTGAGGATTGTTTAGAAATAATACTTTTTTTATGCTGATATATATTTTGATATATTATTCACAAATATTCCTTCATTTACGTTTGCTAAATATGGAATTATTTAGTTACTAATTTGTTGAAAAAAAAAGAAAAGTTTTAAAATGTCCCCTTCTGTGGACTGTTCGTGAACGTGGTAAGCACATTTTGACAAATTCTGTTCTTAATTAACAAGTGTTATCTCATAATAAATATTAATTATCGATAACATCTATACTGAATGTTAAAATGTTACCAAGTTATTAAATATATATCTTGCTAAACCTACACAATTATCAATAAACAGTTGGTTACGCAAAATCACGTCTTTTCTGTAGCCCTAAAATTCAATCGATTTTATCGAGCTAACTCAAAATACTATTTCACAATTATTTTTTTGTACTGGCCACACTACACGGCGTGCGTTTGCCAGTTTGGATTGAGTGACTGAGCGCTCGTAGTTTATTACAACAGTTTTTGTAAATTTTACTGAGTTTTCATCAAAGATCAGTGAGTCTTTCCTGTTCCTGGTGTATATTAGTAAGTAATTAATGAATTTACCGATTAGCATGCAGCCATCGTTTCTTATTAGGAGTGGTTTCGAAATGTTTTAAATTGTTAAGTATACCCTCAAAACTGATCGAGCAATGCTTACTTTTTTAATAAAAGTCCTTCCTGTGGACATCTTTTCTGTGGACTGAGAAGTCCACACGAGAGACATTGTCCACAGAAAAGAGCAATATTTATTTGGAAAGTAACGATAGTGTATTCTTAATTTGTAAAATAATGATTTTATTGCTCGTGCTTTAAGCCAAGCTAAGATAATACGTTATTCTACCGCTACTGATGTTGCCAGGGCTTTCTGCTGTAACAACAGTCTCAGTGTTTCTTGCCTGGAAAGGACGTGTTTGCAATGCTCTGAGAATACAGTAAATTTTAATGTGATCAATGGCAATGATACAATTATTCACCAAAGATGGATCACTAAAAAGTGTTAGAAGTCATTAAAAGAAAATAAAAGCTATGCCAAAAAACTATTAAAGAATCCGTTAAAACTACTCATCAATTACTCGTTAATATTTTTAAGACAAATTTACCTACATATTTTCAACATCTTGCAAATAAAACCAACACAGAGTTTTTCGATCAATTAAACAAAACTTAACGCCAACAGATGGCTTACTTCATATTGATTTTTCAGAAAATTATTGCTGCAAATATGGATCAGAAATTCAATCAGCCCATTTTGGCGGATCTAAAGCACAACTTTCACTTCATACATGTGTGTACTACTCGTCAAATAATCAGCCACCAACAAACCTTACACAAACCACATGTCTTTGCACTGTATCAGAAAACTTAAGAAACGATTCCGTGTTCACTTGTGCACACAGGTTTTAAACCTGTTATTCAAAGAATAAAGTTACTTACACCAGATTTGAAGCAGCTGCATGTTCTCAGTGATGGGCCTACTACCCAGTATCGAAATAAAACAATGTTTCATTTAATAGCAAACTATCTTAGCAAAATTTCAAAAGCAGAAATCATTAACTGGCATTTCAGCGAGGCAGGACATGGCAAAGGTGCTCCTGATGGGGTAGGTGGATGCATAAAACGGACATGCGATAATGCAGTTGCAAATGGCCAAGATATATCGAACATTGATAGTTTTATTTCATGTTTAAAAGGTAACTGTAAAGGCATTGAAATTATTCGTATTGATAATGAAGTATCTAATATACAAGAAATTGCAAACGTCAAACTTCGTCCTTTTAAAGGGACCTTCAAGATTCATCAGGTTGCATGGAGTGCAAAAGCACCTAACATTATACGTTGCAGACGATTGAGCTGCTTATTATGTGCAGCCCATATTGAATGTACCCATTTTGAAATTGGACAAATAGAGGTTGAGGGCATTTCGTGTAATTTTATAGAAACACAACTTCTACAGAATTTTACATCTTCTTCAACCCCCAGTCCAGCAACCACTAATAACACTACATCATCCTCTACAGCCACTGGACCGACAACCCCAACTCTGCTTGAACCCTTGTTTAATACACCATCATTGGAATAATCACCAAGCTCAACCCGTCAACCATTAACCCCACAAAAGCCAAATTAATTAATACAGACTCTGATGACTCAGTAACTCCTAATAAATTCGGGTTCTGTCCAACCCTTGATGTAAGTGACTTGAAAAACTCAATTACACCACCAAAAGTAACACCCAAAAAATCCAGAGTCCGTGCATTCCCAGAATACAGTGACTCTGACGACTCAAATGCACCACAAAAGAAATGTAAAGGCCGTTCATTTTTTGATTCGAGTGATGATGATATCTTTTAAAATACTTTTTTTACTTTGTATTGTTTATTATGAATAACTTTTTAAGACTAACGTAACGATTGTTTTTGTTTTTGTTCTATTCTGTGGAAGTATGTCCCTTCAGTGGTCACAAAAAAAATTAAAAGTTTAATATAGTCTTGTTTTATATTGTCATTTAAATGCTATGATTATAAGGTAATAAATAAGACTGATTTCGTAAAAGTTCTGACTATGTTTTTTTTTCACAAAATTCTGACTCGTTTTGTGTATGACCCAACTATGTTTCAATGTACTTTGTAATTGATTTGAATTATACTTCATAGTATTCATTAATTTAAATTGTGTTGTATTTTCCCCATACTGGGTATTTTATCACAGTTTTCAGCTGGGTTCTACAAAGCCGATTTTCAATTGATATCATAATTTATAATTGACTGAAATTGCACTAGCATAAAATGATGATTCTAACTATTATGGCATAAAATGAATTCCGATATAGTTAATTTTATAATTGAAGCGTTGATTCGTCAGAATGCCGAGACGCTTTGGATTCGATATCCGTAAATTTTTCTGCGTCAACTGGATGGATGCACTTACATAGTTATAGTTAAGATTCCACCGACTATAAAAGAGTTAATAATATGTTATAGTAGACATGAGATAAATAAAAAGGAGTCTATATTCGTACCTTTCCAACAAAGCCTGTTGCTCCTGTAACGAAAACCGATTTTCCCGCGTAGTAATCTGCCACCCGTTGGTAATTTGTCTCCAGTAACCCGGACCTGTAAAAGTACTTTATGTAGCAATGCTATACTGTAGCGACATAGTAGCTCTAACCGAAAGAATATATTTACTTTGGTATAGATAATTATCCCATCTAATGAAAACCAAACTTTAAAACCATCATTTAATAATGAAAAAAGGGTGCAAATTTCCTTTTTTTCAACTTGCCTGGAAATGTTAAGGTTTCTAGATTCCCTGAAAAATACAAGCACAAATATGTGTGTGCATTCATCATGGAATTATTAATTAATTTGGTACTACGAACGGGCCTTGGCACGTATAAAGGTACTCTAAAAGATTGCGATCGGAATTAAAATAGGTAATTTGTCACAGGGTGTAAAGTCCAGCAATTAGAACAATGCCATATAGGTTTATTATTTCTAATTCTATTTTATTTGTTTATTTACGTAAAGATTAATTTTTTTACGGTTTTATTAGTTATAAAAATGTATGCGTCTTTTAACCACATTTGAATATATTTTACTTAAAATTAAAGTTTATTTTCAGATTTGTTTTAAATACTCGTAATATGCAGTATAATGTACCTACTCTCACACGTAAGGTCACACAAACTCAAATTTATACCTTACTCTGACCCCTAACAGTTAAATGGGATAAAAATTAAATAGAATGCAGTAAAGTACATTTGTTTTTCTTTACTGCATGCATTCAAGACTATCGTACATACATCTATCAATATTCTCTTTATTTGAAATAATTAATATATGTATATAAATTATGACAGTACAGACCTCGATAACATTTTTAATTACGCAAATTATTTAAAAAAATTCTAAAAAAGAAAGTACGAAGTAATTTTTTCATTTGTTTAATATTTTTTTTTGTTGTATTCATTATGCTGTGTTAGCTATTAAAATTCACTTAAGTACTTTTATGCTATTATAAAGAATATTCTTAGGTATGTTATAACTTCTATAAGCTGATCAACAAATAAATAAATATATTTATTACCCTGTGTAGTGTCGTGATCCATTTCTTGCACTATTAACCACGCAGTGGATAGAGCGAAACATTGTCGTCAGTCTCGCGATCTATCAACGATCCATAAGTTTTTAAAATTAATAATAGGTCCAATAGGATCTTAATTTAGCAATAAAATGAAAGGTTTTAATCACGGTTTTAGTGAGAAATAATTACTTTATTCCTCAAGATCTACTCTGTAAAGTTAATAATAAATCCAATTCGGGAAATTCCGTTCTTAATTTACTTTAATTAAGCTATGTAAAATTATAATATTTAATATTAATAGTAAATTTAAATTATTCTTTATAGTGTCTTATTATTAGTAGTAGTTATTAAGAAGTAGGTAAATATTTTTTTTCGTTCATACATAGTGAGGCGTTGGGCTTAACTACGTACTTCGCTCACTCCAGTTAGCTTCCGTCCTGCCCTTCAGTCTAACACTCTGCGACGGCCCAAGCCGAGGTCCAAGTCTTGGAGGAGACGCCCTTGGAAAACGCCCAAAACAGCGCTTAAAATGCGGCCCTCAATGCGATCGAGCGGAACCAAGCAGAAACTTTTAAAAAGTAAACCCTAATGTCGAAATTACTTACTTATTGTGCCTGGTACCCCTTCTCCTTCTAATTCGTCGATTTACACTCTTGTTTTTGTCACTATTGTGCCTGGTACTCCTTCTCCTTCTACTTTGTCGATTTACACTATTATCTTTGTAATTATTTAATATTTTTCTTTACGTACTCCGTAATATATTTGATATATAATAATTCGCCATATATAATTATTCTATAATTTGTAATTTAATCAATCAAATCTCTTATGAGCTTAGCAGTGTCGCCCAGCTAACGCGTCGGTGTTGATTAATCAAGTGAACCCGCTGTTTAGCGCCGGTTTAAATAAATGCGACTTGTGCCTTCTAAGCTATATATTATATAGACTAGCTGACCCGGCAAACGTTGTTTTGCCATGTACTTATATTATTTATAGGAAACATTTTGCTAGTCCAATAAAATTACTATCTGCTATAATAAAAAATAGGGGTTGATCGTAGAGGGGTGAAAATTAGGGGTTGTGTGTATTTTTGAATGCTGTATCATAAAAAAATAAAAACATAAAGAAATTCTAAAAAATAAAAATTGGGGTGGATACCCCTTATCACTTAGGGGTTTGAAAGATAGATTGAAGCCGATTCTCAGACTTACTGAATATGAATATAAAATTTCATTGGAATCAGTCTAGCCGTTTCGGAGGAGTACGGGAACGAACATTGTGACACGAGAATTTTATATATTAGATCTAAGTTATTTATTGAGTATAACCACGGAATGTGATCGTTGACGTCAACTAATTTTGATAAACTTAAATTTCCGGGCATTATTTATGTTTGGTAAAAACATTTTCACATTATTTATTTGTCAAAGTAATTAATTAAGAACCGTAAAGTAATTAATGTATTATATTCAAAAAATAAAAAAAAAATCACATTAAATTTAATAACAAACAACAGACACATTAAGTCATCATAATAATTTAATCTAAACTATTGTTTACTCTTCATAAAAACTTTTCTATTTTTCAATTTATTAATTATTTTGAATTTGGATTATTATAAAAACTTCTTTCAATTTTACGCCATCCCACATATTTCTTTCATGTTCATTATCAAATTACAATATGGAATGGGGTGATAAAGAAAACAGTATTGCAGTGATCGCCTAGCACAAAGTGGGTATGGAATCTTCGGTCATATTCCACTTCAAAATCTTTGTATCAGCCGTATGTTCATATACCGTACTATCAACAGATACAACACTTTGTCTATCGAAGACCAGAAAAGATCAGGGCGGCTGCGCGCTGTTAGAACTACAAAGGCTGCTAATGCTGTTAAAGCCAGAATTCGTCGAAACCCCATTAGGAAGCAAAAAATCTTATCATGAGAAATAAAGATTCCCGCTTAGACTCTGTCGCTATACGCAGATGAAAAGCACAGAAATATCGAAATATAAAAATTTTCACGATTGAAGAACACACAATACAATAAGCGAAATGATAAAGTGTACGCTCATAGTTCTAAAGAAGTTGCTCAAGTGGTCGGAATAGTACAACGTGGAACATTCTGCGTCAGTGATATTTTGGTGGGCCTTGTCTTATCAAGGAGTCACAAAGCAATCAAACCTTTTAAAATGGTCACGAAAGTAATGCAAAAATGCGTATAGGTTAAGGAACAGACTAAACTTCGTAAATAAACAACCTTTGATTATAGTGACGTCTATAATAAAAAAAACGGTTTTTATAAATGATTAAGATCTAAACGAAAAACAAAAACTTTTTAAAATATATTTTTAAAAATTAAATACATTATTTATTATTTTTAGAAACCAATCTTGACGTTTGCACCAAAAGTTTTTTTATTATTAATAATACTCTACTCACCTGCCAAAGCCTTTTCTATCTCTCAAGCCACTTGTGTGCTGGACGGACGGTTGGGTGGCAGCTACAGCCGTCTTCAGTAATATATCCAGGAGTGTCGATCCGTACATTTATAGCACTGAGGATGTCGTTTGCGATCATATTCCCGTTGATTACGTCGCAAATTTTGCTATCATAGCTGGGGCTTAGAGCTATGTAAGTTACCAAAGTCTGTATTGTGAGGCTGTATTGTGCCTAATACCATATGTGAATAATTCAATCTAATTAACAATAAAAATATTTTATTTCAAATTAATTAAAATCTGTTTATTGTTTGTGTATTTGAAGACATGTATGTATATAAAAATTATTGCAGTAAAGAAATAATGTACATAATTAATAAATAATAACAAATTTTATATAGTATGTATAAATATAAATCTTTAGCATAAGCCAGTATCTTAAAATATCTTATTTTGTCATTAAATTAGCGTATTTCTTATAACATGCTTCGTTTCATGTTCCTCACATTAACACTAGCTATGCTAAAAACTCAGCCCGGACTGTATCGCGCAGCCCGGACATACAACGACCAATATTTAAGCCTTGACTTGTTTATGCTGTCGCGGAATATGGTTAAAAGTAGTATTAAGAATATCCATAGCACAAAATCACCTGCATCATGAGCATACCCCACATACACACCTTCACGTACTTACCCTCACTTTTACACCATCACACAACACAGCCAAATTAGGTATTATTTAGTTGAATGTATTGAATAATTTTATCCGTTTATCCGTTTAACAAATTAATATATAAAACAAAGTCTAACGGACTTTGTTTTATATATTTAGATTAATCTACTATAACTTTGTTATTTATTCTATTATTTGTACGAATCTTAATTAACTTTCTCAAATAGGTACTTTTCGCCTTACCCGTAACGAATAAATCAGTTTGTCACTATTTTCTTCTAATGTCTTTTTTCATCACAATGTAAATGTGTACTTTAGTTGTAATTTGGCTGTTTTAGTTTCTTTTAACTTAATAGTTAAAGTTAGTCTTTGAGTATAGCTTTAAGACCTTATCATGATTTAAAACTTAATATTTCAGAACGGACGACATCTCCGTGTATAATATAAACTCCAGTTCGGAAAATCCTATTACTTTGAAATGCGGTTCTGATTTATATTTAGAACAAAGCAAACGATTAGGCTACTGTAAGTATAAATCCGTGCGATTCCAAGTTTGTAACATCAGCTACGGATATTGCGAAAACTACATAATATATTAACGTCGAGATAACATATTACAGAGTACGGAACTTCGCCAGAGAAAATAATCTGTTCAGTTATAATAAAAATTTAATTTTTAAAACTCTTAATACATAATAATAATAATTTAATTTTAACTCAAGAGAAATAATTATACCAACCCGCCCGCTTATTCAATATAATTTTAACAGTAATTGTATAACTTAAATCGCTTTCGCTTAATTGTCTCGCAAAGTAGATACGTTAATATTTTACAAACAAAAACTACTTTTAAAATGTGAAAATAAAGTTAGCATCCTTGGTGTTCCATTTAATTTTTTTAAAGAAATTTATCACAAAAGGCTTGCAGATTGAATACATATATTAAAGGAAATGATGATTTTGGCCTGTATAAAATGGGTGTGAAAAGAAAGTCCCGTCTTGATTTTATAATATTTTAATGTAGAGCCTAGGTTGAAATAATATTTAAATTTAATAAAAATATAGGTAATATCATATTTAAGTTAATAAAACTATGTTCCATATAAGAAATTTTACAAAAATTTAAAAATCAACTGGAGACACCAAGAATAATATGAATTGGTTTTTAATACGCAACGATCAGCAGTATTTTAAATTACTTTCAGCGTCATTTACATGGAGTTAATTGAAGGATTTAAAGCGAAATTCTGTGGCCAGAGGCGATACGGTAATCGCATTCGACTTTACACAAAAACAAACTAAGTATACGTTAACCAATCTTTCAATGACTAGGCCGCTTAGCACTTAATCGTATAATTTATAAAATGTTTTCCTTTCGGTAAAGAAATTCTCTACATGAGGGTTAATCATTTTTGAAGTTATACTTCTTTAGGCGCGTTATGAAAAATTGATGAGAGTGAAATTTTACGATGCGCGCGCACCGTTACACAAAATTAACAGAATGAAGTTGCACACGGAAGATGCTACGGCATTGGATATAATTTAAAAACAACATTCGAATAATAATAGAATTTATGTTATACCTAATGTAAGAGAATAATAATTAATATTTATTTATTAAATTTTTCCAATGTAAACTGAACTTTATTGACTATAATGACTCCTTTTCTTGTCTTTGATTATTTAATTGTAATTAATTATTTGCTTGCAATCAAAAACTATTTTCAATAATGCCAAAGAAATATAACTTCTCACGCGCGTACATAAGTACACGCACCCTCTTTTTTTATACTCAAAGGACATATAAAAAAAATTAACTACTTATTTAATAAAATTAAATCTTATTTTCTTTTCAGTAAAAACACCCGAACGCCCCTGCAAAATATGTCACTGTACTGTTTCCAATCAATGTTGTTGACGTCACATGGGAACGACTTCTTGTCGTGGTCATCCAGAGTGGAGATTAAGGCCTGGGTCTTTTTCGATTTAATAAGCCAGGATGTAGACGTTACCGGCCTAAGAATATCTCGTAGGACAGATGAACGAGAATCTTCTTTTAAGTGTCTGAAAAATGAAAATAAATGTTACAATTTTGTTTTTGTATCGCTTCTAATGTTCAGGCTTATGTAGGGAGGTTCCTAAGTTTCTGGTGAGACAATTCTTGCTTAATTTAACCAAACTATGTCATAAAATATTGATTGATTTCGTGAACGTAGCATTACACAAAAGTCTAATCTCTTTTCTACCTAGAATAAGACATGAAAACAAAGACAGAACAACAAGTGCTTGACATATTTATTTGATTTGGCGACTTGCAAGGCGACTCTTTTAATTTAAAGAAGCCCGAAATTGCAATAGCGCTGGGACCAAGTTTACGTAATGAGGTATTGGTGGTATATAGTCGTAGATTATTGTTTGTCATACTTAAAGGTACTTAAAATAACGATGTTAATCTCACTGGCGATATAATGTTAATAGTAGATACGTGAACATTGCATTATTTAATGCAATATTTACATTGTTCTAAATAGATTAAGAATCTGTACGCATATAAAAATTAAATTTGACATTTATATCAACTTTCTCCCACGTTACTTAAAGTTGTCATGATATTATAGTTAAATAAAGTTAGGATTAGAGTAAACATTTCCGTGTAATGAATTGTATCCGCCCTCTATGCTTGACACTTTGGCCATTGATAGCGTTTATATTTTCCTTTACTGTAAAAGAAAGTATTTAAACTATTATATATAGTATTAATTCGAACATTCAGATTCTAATGGCACAAAAAAAAACTACCGGTTTTTGAACACAGAGTTCAGAGTTCTCTACTCTGAAGTCTTGTGTTCAAAGTTCAGTCGGGCTCCTTGCCACGATTAACTTAAGCGATAAATGTTTTTATAAATACATAATTTCATGTGTTATCCAAAATGGTAAATATAGTATTAATAAACTATAACCTTTAATTAATATTACCGCCGATTATTTAGCGACAAAATGTGGTACGCTTATTATTTTTTTGGTAATTGGTACGGTACGCTTTTTTTACATTAGGAGTGTGATTTCCTATTGTGAGAGCAGACCTCACGGGTGATAGGTATAATCCGTCAAATCCTTTAATTATAAAGTTTATGCAATATCTTTGTAACAAACACATAAACGTTATTTCAGGTTTAATTATAAACAATTATCGACCTTAACCTGATTTAAAATTTTGAATTTTAATATGTGCATAACTTAACATCCCATGGAAACTAAGATCTAGAAATCGATGTGTGTCAGACACAAAACCCAACCCTTCTTGATTATGAAGAGTAATCTACATTATTTATACAAAGTAAGATTTGATTGTCTGCATTGAATAGGCTCCAAAACTACAGGTCTTATTTGAAAAAATCTTCTACCATTAGAACCGTACATTATCCTCGAGGATTAGGGAAAATGTAGATATATTAGGATAGGCTATATAATGTTTTCAAATAAGTTAGGAATCCGTTTGAAGTCTTTGATAATCTAACCACAAGGTATTAAAAAACACCAATAAATTCGTGTACGCTGAGAAACTATTGACAATAATAATAATTAGCTACAATGTAGGGAAGGCTAGTTATACATAAAACAAATGCAGATATTCTGAAGCCGCCACCCATGGGTCTGTCGCGCCGCAGGAAGGTGGCATGTTTATACAGAAAATTTTGAGTCTCCTGTTCGTCAAAGAGTAGAAACTTATCCTAAGTGCATTCTCTTGATAAAAAATTACCTAGGTTTTTTTCCTCTTAAGACGAGTCCGACATCAGCAAAGAAACAAGGTACTGTTTGCAGAATAAATGTCATGGTATTCACTACGAATGTTGATTTTGATACCTTTATTTCTTGCATGTTCTTTTTAGCTGAAAACAGGTAATTTCACAATAATTAGCAATAATCATTTCGAATAACATTTTGAATTTTGAGTGGTGAGACCAAAATTATTGTAAGAATTACACGAGCTACTTTTTTTACGGGTATTAAAATTAATAAAAAAATAGATCGTAAAGTTTAATTTACCATAAGAATAATAAAAGTCGAAAAAAAGATTTTTAATGCTTCAATGATTTTTAGCCTATCCACATTAAAAGGCCGATTACAAAAAAAAAAACAATTAAGTACAACAAGTAGTTTTTAAACGTAGCCAGAAGCTATGGAAACTTATTTTTATCTTTTTAATATGAAGTCGAATATTTGGGCAAATTCAGCTAAAAACTAAACTTCTAACTTTAAAACCTTTTTTGAGTAGCTTTAACAAATTTTAGGAAGCTGAGATTTTTTTTTATTTGAACAACATTTAAGACAACACTTAAAAATGGGCCTATCAAAACATATCGATGACATAACAGGCAAAACGTATAAGCAACTAGGATTTGTCAAGCGGTCATGCATTAAAAGGCTATATTTTGCTTATGTTTGAAGCGTGCTGGAGTATGCGGGTGTTATCTGCTCTACATATTAAATAAAATATAAAAAAGCAGTAGAAAATATACAAAAAAAGTTTTTCGAAATTCCTTATTTTTTAAAAATATCATGCTTCGATAGTTATGCAGGTTCTTGCAAATATTTTAATTTAGACTCTTCTTGACTTGCTTTTTTACTCGCTATTCTTAATGGGCGGATAGATAGCCCCTATTTGCTGTTGTTAATTTCTCACAAAATTCCTCCTCCTTATGCGACAAGAACATACAAAATTGTTCCATGTGCCTGGTACAAACTCGAATTACCTGCATAATTCGCCAATGTTTCGGGTTTTATCTAACTATGACACTAATTATGAGGATATTTATATTTTCCACCTCACCAAAGAAGATGTGAGAAAGTATTTGAAGGGGCGGGAAGATTCTAATTTTGTTTAAGCAGTGTTTTGAAATATTGAGTATTGTTTGTTGTTTTAAATGTTAAATATCAGTTTTCTTTACATAATTTTGTCCATTAATGTATTTATTTGTTTTCTGTTTCGTATATATATTATTTCTCTATGTAATCGGTTTTGACTTTCTGTATTGTCTAAATGTTTTGTTTTATAATCACTACATAGTATAAAACAAAGTCGCTTTCTCTGTCCCTATGTCCCTTTGTATGCTTAAATCTTTGAAACTACGCAACGGATTTTGATGCAGTTTTTTTTAATAGATAGAATGATTCAAGAGAAAGGTTTATATGTATAATAACATCCATTAAATAGTGGAGAAGTACTGTTATTTTTGAGGTTTCTAATGTGATGTCGTAAATAATTACATTTTTTCCGCTTACATTGCAAACGCAGGCTGAACCCTACGAGTTTTATCAAAATAATGTACTAAGTATTGTACACATTGAAAAGGTCTACAGAAAAGTCTGTGATGGTATATGTCTATCTCTTATGGATAACCCACAATAACTTTTTTTTGTCATTTACTTTTTACGACAAATAATGGCTAATTTTCGAAACGATTTTAACCAATACAGCATAAATCCTTATCCAATTAAATACCTTAAATAAATTGTTGATTTAATATAGATTTATATGGCCCTTTACAGCATATGATTTAAATGAATATTTTCGATGATATTACAAATTTAATAATTGCGGGACGCAGCGCGTCGGAGGCCGCGGTTCTCCCTATACTCTATAGCACTTTGAATTTAGTATCAGCATTGCATCCGTGCGAAGCCGGGGCGGGTCGCTAGTATATATAGATATATATATGTTAGCTGTAAGATTACTTATAATTAAATAAATAAATAACAGCGCAGTTGCAGCGAAAGTATGTTAAACGTCTGATTTGGTACTCTGTTAAAATTATAATTATTTCTTTTAAGTTAAAATTAAATCATTATTAATTATTATTTATTATAACTGAACAGAGAATTTTCTCTCCGGAAGTCCCGTACTCTGTGACTTGTATACCGACGTTAATGTATGCAATTCTAATGTAGTTTTCTTAATATCCGTAGCTGATGTTGTATCATGACTGGCTAATTAAGATTTTGCATCAATTATTCAAAGTAGGTGAATTATACTTACAGTAGCCTAATCGCTTGCTTTGTTCTAAATATAAATCAGAACCGTCTTTCCAAGTAATAGGATTTTCCGAACTGGAGTTTATATTATACACAGAGATGTCATCCGTTCTGAAATATAAAGTTTTAAATCATGATAAGATCTTAAAGCTATACTCAAAGACTAACTTTAACTATCAAGTCATGATTTTAATATGTTTATAGTAGATCAAAACCGATTCAAAAAACTAAAAGAGCCAAATTACAACTTAAGTACTCGTTTGTTTCTTTTTGGAAAGTTGTGTTTACACTGTGAATAAAAAAGACTCACATTAGATAAAAATGGTGACAGAGAAGTTATTCTTTATGGATAAGGCGGAAACTATTTGAAAATCATCAATTAAGATTCGTAGAAATAAGCGAAAAACTAAATTCTATAATATCCTATTTATAGAAAAACACAAAAAAATTACAGATTTTAATGGAATGTTGTGTTTTAAGTTTTAATTAAAACACTGATTATCAATTACTGATTAAATTCACATATAACATATAGCGCTGTATTCAGCACAATACAGCCCTAGCAATACAGACTTTGGTAACTTACATAGCTCCTTTAGCCCCGGCTATGATGATTAAATTTGCAACGTAATCAACGGGAATAAGATCGCAAACGACGTCCTCAGTGCTATAAATGTACGGATTCAGACCCCTTGATAAATTACTGAAGACGGCTGTAGCTGCCACCCAACTGTCCACCCAACCAGGAAGTGGCTCGTGGTACATTGGAGTAACTGGAAAATATAATGTTAACAGAACTCTATTTCTCATAACAAAAAAAAATATTTTATATACATGAGAAACTTAATATGTATATACCAACGAAATACACGTCGCAATCAGCTGTCCCAATTTAAGTCTACTAGGCTCATTCTAATATGTATCTTCAATGCCCTTTTGAATTGGTTAAACGCGCTAATATTACGAATTTTAGAGGGTAATTGATTAAATAATTGTACACTCTCATACTTAATACATACATCATATTAGCTCAGATTTTTTGAGAAGATTAAAAAACTGAAAACTAAAATTGTGTTTTTAAAAAAAGTTCTTACCCATTGATGGTCGTACTATAATAGTAGGTAAGTACTCTTTATTTTGCCTCACCAGTTCTTCGCATAACCCCTTAGATAGTGTATATGTATTAGTAACATCCGCTGAAAATTAAAAAAATCTAATTTAAACACATTATATTTCGTCGTTAGCACGATATAATAGCCTTTATACGTAATAGCATAGAAGACACGCGGAGAGCAATTCTGCTATCTGGACTATCAAAAATGTATTTTCTTGATCTCATCATACTCCAACCGTCTAAGTCTTAATGGGGATTCTTGCAAAGAATACCATTCTCAAAAGGGATTAACCACCACGGCTGAATTGGTCAAGTTGTTGCGGTGCTACATTGTAAGGAAACCAGCATGTCTTAAATCCATAAATAGAGAGCAGAAGGCTGATCACCAACTTGCACAGGCGTATGACCAGCTTGTAGATTGTAAAATGTTGTAAAAATTAAAAAAAAAACTTACCGACATATTCATTAACTTTCGTATCATCTGTTCCATGGTCTCGTATCATTTGTCGGACTGCGGATAATTCTTTCTTAGGAGTGTATAGCTTCTCTTCAACTACTTTTATATGTGAATTTGAAAAGGCAGTCGAAATATAGACAAATTTCTGAAATAATAGTAATTTAATATTTAATGTAATAAACTGCAGATAACTTATACTCATACATATGGAGGTACTAGATCTGTGTTTATTAAAGTATAAGCCATATTTGATTTATTAGACACTAATTTTTTTTTTTACATAAATACATCTTATTTATAGTCTCTTTCTATCAAATCGTGATTGTGTTATGTTGTGTTGTTTGTGTAATTAAAAAGATGCATTTTTTTTAATTTTTCAGGAAAAATCTTAGGTGTTAAACAAATACACGTGTAAAACAAAGTTGATATATATATGCAAATTTTGTTTTCCTACTTTATTTTTGGATTTTACCTCGCTTATCTCGCTACAAATAATTTTGTATGATTTGTATAAAACTGTGCAACAATCTAAAGCATTCGGGTGTTTCTATTAAATACTAGCTGACTCGACGAACATACGTGTTTCAGATTAGTTGAACTTAATTTATTATTTTATGAAAGTAATACAATTAATACAAAATAAATACGGTAATAATGTAAAATAATACAATGAGAAAAAATTAGCACTCCGGGAGTGCCGGCAGAAGTGAAAACTTCAATATTAACGTTGTGTTTAATTATAAGTATAAAAGTACTATAATTTATGAGGTAGAATACAATGTTTATTTATTGCGCTATCATACACAAATATGACAATTTAATACCTCAATAATTAAACTCAATTGAAGATCTGTCTATCAAGCATTAATATAACATGCGGACAATTCTTAATGTTAAACATTTTTTTACCACCTAATGTTAATTCATTAAATTCAACCTTTATATAATGTAAATGTAAAATAATTATCTGTACAATACATGTTATGCTCTTTATATCACTCTATTACTAGCTATAAATGTAATCAATCAATCTTTTCATTAATAGATTCACTTTGTTCGATTTCCATAATTTAAACAATTCACATTTACGAATACACAACAGTGTATTTACTACACAACAGTCAAGCAATCAGCTGTCACCATCCTTGGATACGCGTGGGACGCTGTACATAAACACACACGGTCATTCGCGCAAGCGCCCTGTGCCGCCTAAACAGAGCAGCACACTCAGGCACGGTAGAAAGAGTGGGAGATACTAGTTCCTCTCCCTTCCCCTCGATCTTACGCTTTTTCGATCAGCATCACGTGACCCTGACGCAAGTTTGAAAGTTTTTACCCATACAAAAAGTGCTCAGCGCCGCTAAAGAAGTTTTCACTTCAATAAAATTTGTAGTATATCTAAGTAGCTTGATTAATTTTCCTTAGTTTACATAAATTTCTAAACGCACGCATAAATATTTGACAACCAATATGTGGATAACACTGAAAATGTTTAGAACTGGCCAGTCAGAAACATTGCTAATGAAAACTTTTTGAATTTCAATTTTAGAACTCTTTGGTAACCTTATGTTGTGTATTGCATTCAATTATCATTTGATTTTGGTATTATTATCCTGTGACTGTCATTAACTATTTATAACAATACTCACTTCTAAATTTCTTATTTCCTTAGACAAATCTATCACTCGTTGTGTTCCCTCTACGTTAATGTTCATCATATCTTGAAATTTGTCAGTGAATCTGATGGTAGCTGCCGAGTGAAATACTAATGACACCTAAAAAAAATATAATTATTTATCTAACAATTTTTAATTCATAAAGGTCTGCCGACAGGTACTACAATAAAATAAAATATTTAAATAATAAATGTAAATGTGATGAACTAAATCTGATGTAACTTAAATAAACTGTTCAGTTTTCTTTCTATATGTCTCGGCCAACGGAATTTGAAAATAAGTTAGTTTAATTACTGTATATGATATAAAAAGTAACGTACCTTATCAGCTAAAGTCTCTTTGTCGTCTGGCGTTAAGCCCAGCTGGGATGTTGTAATGTCTCCTTCAATGGGAATTACTTTCTTCAGATCACCAGGCCTTGTTTGTTTTAATTTGTTAAAAAGCTGAATAAAATAAATTTAATTAACATTTAATAAACTCCAAACATCTCTAGTCTGCGCACATTTTGTATGAACTTGGATTTTTTACCAAAATGTTAAAAGTCAAAAAAAGACCGTATGGCTTGGGACATACACGGCATAATAATCAGATATATTTCTGCGTTTGTTTCATTGATAATTAGATATGTTGGCGACTAGCCAAAACAATTATTGGTTCTCTGGGGTCGATGTTATGTTTTATTGTATTCAAAAATACAAAAAAAAATATAAGCCGATTAATCTTGAACACTAACCGGAACATCAAATATTTGTTGTAAACGTTTTACTGTGTCTGCACCGTGCTTAGGTCTAATCAGCACAAACACATTTTCAATATCCTTGCAATTGGAAAGTAACCTTTCAATAAATACCTGAAATTTGATAATAATTAGGTAAATTTTATTCTTTGTAAAATTTAATTTAAAGGGGGTTTAAATTAAATTTTACATCCGGTCAGAATCATATGCTTTGCTACGTGTTCAATATATACCCCCATATTTAAAAAAAATCTAAACAATAGGTACATAGCTTTAACTAAAGTACTTTTGTATCAAACGGTGTTTCGTTGTGATAATGAGACAGTACTGAACTTTAGTTAAGATAGTGAAATGAGACTTTATTTTTTGTTGTGCAGGGTGCAATAATGTAAAGCTAATGTACCAAACATTTATATTTATATTTACATTTCTCAAATAAGGGTGTAGACGAGAAAAACTGGCAAGAAACTCCCGGCCCTGTTGTTAAATCGAACGTTTTGAAGCATTTCTTTAGGCGCATGAGGGTAAAATTTTTACGGTTGAAACGCAATAATAATAATATTAGCGTCACGAAGATGTGCAGTGTTTTTGTCGAAGAAAAGAAAGAGAGCGATTAAGACCGATTGAGAGACAGTGAGAATGGCGAATTACCTTATAGAAATTCTATTTTTAAAATTAAAATTTCGTAAAGAGAATTTATGAAATATTAGCAAAAAAAACGTAAGATCAAGGATCTACGCAACTATGTTTCAATGTACTTTGTAATTGATTTGAATTATACTTCATAGTATTCATTAATTTAAATTGTGTTGTATTTGCCCCATACTGGGTATTTTATCACAGATTTCAGCTGGGGTCTATGATGGATGAACATATGGATGGATGAACTTACATAGTTATAGTTAAGATTCCACCGACTATAAAAGAGTTAATAATATGTCATACTAGACATGAGATAAATAAAAAGGAGTCTATGTTCGTACCTTTCCTACAAACCCTGTAGCTCCAGTGACGAATACTGATTTACCCGCGTAGTAATCTGCCACCCGTTGGTAATTTGTCTCTAGTGACCCGGACCTGTAAAAGTACTTTATGTAGCAATGCTATGCCGTTGCGACATAGTCGCTCCAACCGAAATAATATATTTACTTTGGGATAGATACAGTAATAATTATCCTATCTAATGAAAACCAAACTTTAAAACCATCATTTAATAATGAAAAAGGGTGCAAATTTCCTTTTTTCATCTTGCCTAAAAATGTTAAGGTTTCTAGATTCCCTGAAAAATACAAGCACAAATATGTGTGTGCATTCATCATGGAATTATTAATTAATTTGGTACTACGAACGGGCCTTGGCACGTATAAGAATACTCAAAAAGATTGCGATCGGAATTAAAATAGGTAATTTGCCACAGGGTCAAAAGTCCAGCAATTAGAACAATGCAATACAGGTTTATTATTTCTGATTATATTTTATTTGTTTTTTACGTAAAGATTAATTTTTTTACGGCTTTATTAGTAATAAAAATGTATGCGTCTTTTAACCACATTTAAATATATATTTTACTTAAAATTAAAGTTTATTTTCAGATTTGTTTTCAATACTCGTAATATGCAGAATACAAGCGAAAGGTGACACACAAACTCGAACCTTACTCTGACCTCTAATAGTTAAATAGAATAAAATAATTTTTTTGTACTTCTGCATTCATTCAAGACATCCATCAATATTCTCTTTATTTGAAATACTTAATGTAAAATATATTTTGATAAATAAATAATGACAGTACAGACCTCGATAAAAATTTTAATTACGCAAATTATTCAAACATTTATAAAAAAAGAAAAAGAAAAAAAATACGAAACATAGACTGCTTTCGTAAAGGAAGTACGAAGTAATTTTTTCATTTGTTTAATATATTTTTTGTATTCATTATGCTGTGTTAGCTATTAAGATATACTTATGTACTTTTATGCTATTTTACGGAATATTATAAGTAGGTATGTGATAACTTCTATAAGCTGATCAACAAATAAATAAATACATTACCCCGTGTAGAGTCGTGATCCATTTCTTGCACTATTAACCACACAGCGGATAGAGCAAAACATTGTTGTCAGTCTCGTTATCTACCAAAGAAAATCCATAAGTTTTTAAAGTTAATTCCAATTGCGGAAATTTCGTTCTTTATTTACTCTAATTGATCTTAATTTAGCATTGAAAAGAAGCCAGGTAAAATTATCCTGTAGGCTAAATTTACAGGCCCTTAACATCAGTTCATTGAACCCATTTATTTATAGACTATAACAATGTTTTTTACACACTATTACTACTTAAATTGGTAGATGCTTAAAAATCTTCCACACGTACTGAAAAACAAGGGAACACAGTTAATCAACTTTAAAAAAAATCATATTATTGCAAAGAGTTTGCGGCAAAAATGGCGTAAAACATCCAAGTATATGTTATATGTATATATAGATTAAATAATATTTTTTATCGGTATCGTTGAATTAAATTCTGTAATGGAAAAACTTCAACAGATTTTAATATAGTTATAACTTAATCATAACTGAATTGGGATAACTCTCATTAAAAATGATTGATTATATAAAAACAATTCAATGTCACTATACTTCATGTATTATATTACCTGCATTTCCGGCAGTTATAAATAGAAGTTCACTTAAGAAACTCTTGCTGACCTCTTATCGAATAATCAATTATTAACGATATAATATTTCAACGCAAGTTCTACATATTTAATTAACAATTAAAATAAATATTGATTTTTAGGAATTAAATCGAAAAATATATTGAATATATTAAATTTAAAGAAGTATAAAAGACAATGCATGAAAAAAATAAAATACCCTGCTTATGAACTTATATAAAAAATTATATGTCACCGCTTTAGTATAAAAATTAAAAAAATCCCTTTTCCATTCGGTTCGTTTCAAGTAATGCGTGTGTGCTGTGGCTGTAAATGGCCCTGGCTCAGCATTATGCTGAGGAGCAGAATGTTCCACAGCGCTGGTCATTCTGCCAGCGACCACAGCAGCTAGTTTGCGCCTCAGTCGCAAAAAAGGAAAGTAACGAAATGTAATAAATACTTAGTAGAAAAAAATAATAATAAAAATTTCCAGTGTACTTAATGAAGTATTGTGTAAAGGTGTATAGTAAAATTATTAAAAATGTTAATAAAATAAAATTAAAAGCTTAAAATAAGAATAATTGTTAAGAAGTAGATACATTTTTTTTTCGTTCATACATAGTGAGGCGTTGGGCTTTACTACGAACTTCGCTTACTCCAGTAAGCTTCCGTTCTGCCCTTCAGTCGGCCGCCCTGCGACGGCCCAAGCCAAGGTCCGAGTCTTGCAGGAGACGCCCTGCGCTAGTCGCGAGAAAACGCCCAAAACAGCGGTAATAATGCGGACCTTAGTGCGATCGAGCGGTCTTACCAAGCAGAAGCCTTTAAAAAGTAAACCCTAATGTCGAAATTACTTACTTATTGTGCCTGGTATCCCTTCTCCTTCTAATTTGTCGATTTACACTCTTTCCCGTCCATTGTCTTTGTAATTATTTTATATCTTTCTTTACTTACTCCGTCATATATTATAATTCGCCATATATAATTATTCTATAATTTGTAATATATTCAATCAAATCTCTTATGAGCTTAGCAGTGTCGCCCAGCCAACGCGTCGGTGTTGATTAATCAAGTGATCCCGCTGTTTGTTTAGCGCCGGTTTAAATAAATGCGACTTGTGCCTTGTAAGCTATATATTATATAGACTAGCTGACCCGGCAAACGTTGTTTTGCCATGTACTTATATTATTTCTAGGAAACATTTTGAAAGTCCAATAAAATAACTATCTACATAATAAAAATAGGGGTTGATCGAAGAGGGGTGAAAATTAGACGTTGTGTATATTTTTGAATGTTGTATCATAAAAAAATAAAAACATTAAAAAAAATCTAAAAAATAAAAATTGGGGTGGAGACCCCTATTATTATTTTTTAGAATTTTTCACTATCACTTTGGGGTTTGAAAGATAGATTGAAGCCGATTCTCAGACTTACTGAATATGAATATAAAATTTATTTAGAACAGTCTAGCCTAGATGTATGTTATTTATTGAGGATAACCACGGAATATGATCGTTGACGTCAACTAATTAATTTTGATAAACTTAAATTTCCGGGCATTTTTTTGTCTTTGGTACATATTCACATTATTTTTTTATCAAAGTAATTAATTAAGAAACGTAAAGAAATTAATGTATAGAATTCAAAAATTAAACAAAATTGCACATTAAATTTAACAAAAAAACAACAGGTCGCACATTAAGTCATCATAATAATTTAATCTAAACTATTCTTATTCTTTACTGTTCATAAAAACTTTTTTTCAATTTATTAATTATTTTGAATTTGGAACACGCATAATATTATCTTAAAAACTTCTTTCAATTTTACGCCATCCCACATATTTTTCCATGATCATTATCAAATAACAATATGGAATGGGGTGATAAAGAAAATAGTGGGTATGGAGCCGTCGGTCATATTCCAGAACCTTCAAAAGCTTGGTATCAGCCGTATGTTCGTATACCGTACTATCAACAGATACAACACTTTGTCTATCGAAGACCAGAAAAGATCAGGGCGGCCGCGCACTGTTAGAACTACAAAGGCTGTTAATGCTCTTTAAGCCAGAATTCGTCGAAACCCCATTAGGAAGCAAAAAACCTTATCGTGAGAAATGAAGATTCCCGCTAAGACTCTGTCGCTATACGCAGATGAACAGCACAGAAATATCGAAATGTAAAAAGTTTCACGATTGAAGAACACTACAATAAGCGAAATGATAAAGTGTACGCTCATAGTTCTTAAGAAGTTGCTCAAGTGGTCGGAAAAGTACAACGTGGAACATCCTGCGTCAGTTATAGTTTGGTGGGGCTTGTCTTATCAAGGAGTCACAAAGCAATCAAACCTTTTAAAATGGTCACGAAAGTAATGCAAAAATGCGTATAGGTTAAGGAACAGACTAAACTTCGTAAATAAACAACCTTTGATTATAGTGACGTCTATAATAAAAAAAACGGTTTTTATAAAATAAGATTAAAATCTAAATGAAAAACTAAAAACTTCTTAAAATATATTTTTAAATATTAAATACATTATTATTTTAAGAAACCAATACTAAATTTTAATTATATAAAGAACTAGCTGAGTCGGCGAACTTCGTTTCGCCTAACAGTCTAATAATGTCGTGTTAAGTTAAACTTAAATAAGGATTTCATTAAGGTAATAACATTATTACAACTTTTTTTGCAAATACAGAAATGTTTTATTGCTTGCCATTGCGAAAGAAGAATGGCAGTTTACGCCTCTTCTCTCTAGCGCCAATATTGCGTGCATGTTAAAGCACTTTCTGATACAACATTTTTTATGAGGTAGCACATGTCTTCTATCAAGATCAAAGCCTGGTTTTGCATCTCCTCATGCACCTCTATATCAAAATTTCTTGAACTGACATGAATTCGATGTAAAATGATGCGTAGTTTTGTCAACTGATTGCGCCACATGCTGTTGGAATTCGTTAAATTAGTTAATTTATTTATTGTTATTCGATAACTTATCCGATATTTTATCCGTTTAAAAAATTTATAAAACAAAGTCGCGTTAGATTTTGTTTTATATTTTTAGTTTAATCTACTATAACTTTGTTATTCTATTATTTGTACGAATCTTAATTAACTTTTTCAAATAGGTACTTTTCGCCTTACCCATAACAAATAAATCAGTTTGTCACTATTTTTTCTAATGTCTTTTTTCATCACAGTGTAAATATAATTTGACAGAAAGAAACAAAAGAGTACTTTAGTTGTAATTTGGCTGTTTTAGTTTCTTATAACTTAATAGTTAAAGTTAGTCTTTGAGTATAGCTTTAAGACCTTATCATGATTTAAAACTTTATATTTCAGAACGGACGACATCTCCGTGTATAATATAAACTCCAGTTCGGAAAATCCTATTACTTGGAAAGGCGGTTCTGATTTATATTTATAAGAAAGCAAATGATTAGGCAACTGTAAGTATAATATATAAAGTCTTAACTCTGAACTATCTAACTTTAATCCATGCACAACACTTGAAATCACCAATATAATAAAAACACTAAACACGAATTGTAGTACTGGAATAGATGGGATCAATACTAAAACAATAAAATGTGTAATTGATCATATTTCTGAATATCTCTCGATCTGCTTTAATAAGCTGCTGCATAAAGGTGAATTTCCGGATTCTCTTAAAAAGGCCAGAGTTACTCCTATCCATAAATCTGGCCCCAAAACCGAACCCGGCAATTACAGACCAATATCTATTCTACCTACAATATCAAAGATATTAGAAAAAATTATTTACTCACAACTTGACACTTACTTGCAAACCAACAATTTCATTTTTAAACGCCAATATGGTTTTAGATCAAAAAGCAGCACTTTATCAGCCACAGCCGATCTCATTAGCGACATAAAACAAAATATTGACACTAAGAAAATGGCGCTGGGTGTGTTTATTGATCTGAAAAAAGCGTTTGACACCGTAAGCCACAACTTATTGCTTAAAAAATTAGAATGCATAGGAATAAAAGATTGTGCACTAAAATTATTCAAATCTTATCTATCAAACAGAACCCAGATAGTAAAAATAGGTAATGCTCAAAGTTCAGAAATACCAGTAACAGGCGGCGTCCCACAAGGATCTATATTAGGTCCATTGTTATTTTTAATATATATTAACAACATTCACGAACTCGGTTTACACGGCCGAATCACTCTTTACGCTGATGACACCTGCTTATTTTACTTTGGTTCAAATATCCAGACTATGGTTGCTCAAGCTCAATCAGACCTAAATGTTCTATCTTCTTGGTTTCAACAAAATCTTCTAACAATTAATATTTAAAAAACATCTTATGTAATATTCAAGGCAACAAATAAACTCATTCCTATCTTTCAACCGCTTAAAGTTCAAGACGTTGAAATCAATAACAAAAAATGGGAGAAATATCTGGGTCTTAGAATGGATACAAATTTAAAATGGAACTTTCATATATCACACATAATTACCAAACTAAAATCACTTATAGGCAGATTTTGGTCAATATCTAAATGCATTCCGCAATCTGTACGTCATTTGATCTATAATTGTTTAGTCAAGCCACATTTCATATACCTAATTGAAATATGGGGTACAGCATGCAAAAACAAAATTTCTAAAATACAAACACTACAAAATAAATTAATAAAAGCACTATTCAGATACAATTTTTTAACACCTACTAATAAAATCTACCAAGAAACTAAAATTATGACGATTAAACAACTATATGTTTATAGCACCTGTATCCTTATTAAAAAAAAATTAAATAACTCTCTACATAGTAACTTATCATTTAATAAAATCAAATACACCACTACACGCAATACTCGTCGAGCGAGTTTGCTTATCTTGCCAAAGCCGCGCACAAATTATTTAAAGAGATCTATTAGGTATGAGGGTGTGCAATTGTTTAATCGGTTGCCGTCTAAGGTTCGTAACATTAGCGTGATTGATCAGTTCAAAAGGGCATTAAAGATACACATCAGAATGGGCCCATTAGACTAAAATTGGGCTAGCTGATGGCGACGTGTATCTCGATCGTATATACTTAATATTAAATTTCTCATGTAAATAAAAAATAATTTTTGTAATGAGAAATAAAGTTCTTTAAACATTAAACATTATAATTCCGTGCGATTCCAAGTTTGTAAAATCAGCTACGGATATTGCGAAAACTACATATATTAACGTCGAGATAACAAATTACAGAGTACGGGACTTCGCCAGAGAAAATAATCTGTTCAGTTATAATAATAACTTAATTTTTAAAATTCTTAATACATAATAATAATAATTTAATTTTAACTAAGGATAAATAATTATACCAACCCAACCCGCTTATTCAATATAATTTTAACAGTAATTGTATAACTTAAATCGCTTTCGCTCAATTGTCTCGCAAAGTAGATACGTTAATATTTTACAAACAAAAACGACTTAAAATGTAAATTAAAGTTAGCATCCTTGGTGTTCCATTTAATTTTTTTAAAGAAATTTATCACAAAAAGCTTTGCAGATTGAATATATATATCAAAGGAAATGATGATTTAGGACTGTATAAAATGGGTGTGAAAAGAAAGTCCCATCTTGATTTTATAATATTTTAATGTAAAGCCTAGGTTGAAATAATATTTAAATTCATTCAAAAAAGAGGTAACATAATGTTTAAATTAATAAAACTATGTTGCATATAAGAAAGTATACAAAATTTAATCAACTGAAGACACCCAAAATAAGAATAATATGAATTGGCTTTTAATACGCTACGATCAGCAGTATTTTAAATTACTGTCAGCGTCATTTACATGGAGTTAATTGAAGGATTTAAAGCGAAATTCTGTGGCCAGAGGCGACACGGTAATCGCATTCGACTTTACACAAAAACAAACTAAGTAAACGTTAACCAATCTTTCAATGACTAGGCCGCTTTGCCCTTAATCGTTTAATTTATACAATGTTTTCCTTTCAGTATATAAATTATCTACATGAGGGTTAAATCATTTTATACTCAAAGGACATACAAAAAATGTAATTACTTATTTAATAAAATTAAATCTTATTTTCCTTTCAGTAAAAACTCCCGAACGCCCCTGCAGAATATGGCACTGTACTCTTTCCAATCGATATTGTTGACGTCACATGGGAATGACTTCTTGTCGTGGTCATCCAGAGTGGAGATTAAGGCCTGGGTCTTTTTCGATTTAACAAGCAAGGATGTAGACGTTGCCGGTCTAATAATATCTCGTAGTAGAGATGAACGAAAAGCTTCTTTGAAGTGTCTGAAAAATGAAAATAAATGTTACAAGTTTATTTTTCTATCGCTTCTTTGTTCTTCTATGGTCATGCTTATGTAGTGAGTTTCCTGAGTTTCTGGTAAGACAATTCTTGCTTAATCTAACCAAACTATGTCATAAAATATTGATTGATTTCGTGAACGTAGCATGACACAAAAGTCTAATCTCTTTTCATCCAAGAAAACAAAGAAAGAACAATAAGTGCTTGACACATTTATTTAGTTTGGTGATCAAACGGCAACTTGCAAGGCGACTATTTTAATTTGATGAAGCCCCAATCAAGCTGCAGTAGTGCTGCGACCAAATTTACGTAGTGATGTGATGTGGTCGTAGATTATATTATAGATTAAAAGGGCAATCTTACAGGTAGCCGAAAATAAATACTTCATTTATGGGCCTAAGTAAACGCTGGTATAACATATTTCCTAGTGAAATATTAGAACTGCCTTTGAATAGATTCAAAACACCTATTAAAAAACATTAATATGCAAAGGTTACTACACAGTTAATGACCACGTAGAAGACAAAAACGCGTGACAATAGTTCTAGTTATATTGTTATAATTTCTTTTGTTATCTTTGAAGTGTTGTGAATATGTGTGTAATGGTGAATGTAGTGTGTAATGGTGAATCACAGAACAGATTTTTATTTTTTTTTACTTATGTAACTTTAATGACGTTGTGGTTTAGGACTTTTTCCTTTGAATAATTGTAATGTAGAGGGAGGGTAAAACTTGCTGAGTGAGGAGGCCTTCTCAGAACAAGGCCTCCTGGTAGTTTTGCGAACGGATGGCGTAGTCTTGCTCTTTCGCGAATTTTGTAAACGTTTTTGACATTCATAAGCATGCGCTAAGACGTATTTAAACTGAAAAAACGTATTTTGATTTGATTGATTGTTTGTCAAACTTAAAGTACTTAAAATAACAATGTTAATCTCACTGGCGATATCATTTTAATAGTAGATACGTAAACATTGCGTTATTTAATGTAATATTTAGTGTATTATAAATCGATTAAGAAGCTGTACGCATATAACAATTAAATTTGACATTTATATTACTTCTGTCAGGTTTAGATTAGGTTTGTTAGGAATAAAATAAACACATCCCTGTAATTAATTGTATCAGCCCTCTATGCCTGACACTTTTGCCAATGATAGCTTCTTTATTTTCCTTTACTGTATAAGAAAGTATTCAAACTATTATATATAGTATTAATTCGAACATTCGGATTCTAATGGCATAACCGGTACTTGAACACAGGACTTCAGAGTAGAGAGGCGCTTTGCCACGATGAACTAAAGCGATAAATCTTGTTTTTATAAATACATAATTTCATGTGTTATCAAAAATGGTAAAATATAGTATTAATAAACTATAAGCTTTAATTGATATTACCGCCGATTATTTAGCGACAAAATGTGGTACGCTTATTATTTTTTTGGTAATTGGTACGGTACGCTTTTTATTTACATTAGGAGTGTGATTTCCTAGTGAGAGAGCAGACCTTGCGGGTTTTAGGTATGATCTGTGAAATCCTTTAATTATAAAGTTTATGCAATATTTTTCTAATAATACATAAAAGTTATTTAAGGTTTAATTATAAGTTTTTAAACTTACAATTTTTGACCTAATCCTGATTTAAAATCTTGAATTTTTATATGCGGATATACCTAACATCCCGTAGAAACTATGATCTAGAAATCGATGTGTGTCAGACTCAAAACCTAGCTACTTGATTATGAAGAATAATCTACATTATTTATACAAAGTAAACTTTGATTGTTTGCATTGAATAGGCTCCAAAACTACTGGACCTATTTGAATAATACTTGTACCATTATAACCGTACATTATCTCCGAGGATTAAGGATAATGTAGATAGATTAGTATAGGCTATAGAATATTTTCAAATAATTTAATGAATCCGTATGAAATCTTGGATAATTTAACCACTTTGAAAAAAATACCAATAAATTCGTGTTCGCTGCGAAAATGAGTTGAAACTAATCCTAAGTGCGTGCCTTCTTTAGATTTAAATATAATAAAAAATTACCTAGGTTTTTTTCCTCTTAAGACCAGTCCGACATCAGCAAAGAAGCAAGGTACCGTTTGCAGAATAAATGTCATCGTATTCACTACGAATTTTGATTTTGATACCTTTATTTCTCGCATGTTCTTATTAGCTGAAAAAGTTATGATTTATTAAATAATAAAAATCCAGTGGCGCTACAACCCTATATGGGTCTTAGCCTCAGAATGCATCCATTTCTTTGATTATTTTTATTTCAAAGACAAGTAACATACCGGTTTCCTCACGATGTTTTCCATTACCGTACGCACATGTGTATAGCTACACATTAGCATGTTACAAAATTGGAATCGCGCGGAATAAAAGCTCGAGTCGTCATGGCCCTCACCATTGGGTGTTGCAAAGTACTGGCTAGTTAAGGTTTTGCGCCATGCCATAGTCAAAGTAGATGAATTATACTTACAGTAGCCTAATCGTTTGCTTTGTTCTAAATATAAATCAGAACCGCCTTTCCAAGTAATAGGATTTTCCGAACTGGAGCATATATTATACACGGAGATGTCGTCCGTTCTGAAATATAAAATTTTAAATTATGATAAGGTCTTAAAGCTATACTCAAAGACTAACTTTAACTCTTTTGTTTCTTACTGTCAAATTGTGTTTACACTGTGATGAAAAAAGAGGGACATTAGTTAAAATGGTGACAGACTGATTTATTATTTATGCAAAAAATCAATTAAGATTCGTACAAATAATCGAATAACAAAATTATAGTAGATCTATTCTTTAATTAAAATTTAGTACATAATATTTAAATGGTCAACAATTTGCAAGTTTGCTATACATATATTATATATAGAAATACGCTTATTAATGACAAAGTAGAATAAATATTTTATTAAATTATTTACAAATTTTGTACATTTTTTCTTTACTGCAATAAATTTATACACACGCACATCGTTAGAGAATCAGTTAAGAGATTTTCATAGAATTTTGTTTTTTAATTTTTAAGTTAACAACTACTGTTTATATTCACATATAACATATAGCTCTGTACTCAGCACAATACAGCCTTAGAAATACAGACTTTGGTAACTTACATAGCTCCCTTAGCCCCGGCTATGATGATAAAATTTGCAACGTAATCAACGGGAATAATATCGCAAACGACGTCCTCAGTGCTATAAATGTACGGATTTAGACCCCTGGATACGTTACTGAAGACGGCTGTAGCTGTCACCCAACTGTCCACCCAACCAGGAAGCGGCTCGTGGTACATTGAAGTAACTGGAAAATATAATGTTTACAGAACTTTATTTAACATTACAATTTTTTTTTATATATTATATGAGAAACTTAATATGTATATACGAACGAGATACACGTCGCAATCAGCTGTCCCAATTTAAGTCAAGGCTCATTCTAATATGTATCTTCAATGCCCTTTTGAATTGGTTAAACGCGCTAATATTACAAATTTTAGAGGGTAATTGATAAAATAATTGCACACCCTCATGCTTAATATACTTCTTCAAATAATTTGTACGCGGCTTCGGCAAGATAAGCAAACTCGGTGGATGAGTATTGTGTGCAGTGGTGTGTTTGATTTTTTTAAATGATAAGCTACTATGGAGAGAGTTTATTTAATTGTTTTTAAATTAAGATACAGGTGCTATAAACATATAGTTGTTTAATCGTCATAATTTTGGTTTATTTGGTGCTTTATTTATTTTTATTTAGTGCTTTATTTATTTATTTATATGCTCATAGGTATTCCTACAGCTACTTATTAAACAATATTCAAACAATAATAACACTGTACACAAGAGCCAAAAATGGAATACACATTTAAACGTACACAGTTTCACCTATACAAATACAAAAAAAAAAATCGCTTAGCTCCTTCTCTATCTTCCTTTAAATCTCTTCTTTACAAACATTACCTGTCCACATCGTATCCCTAACTTTAATAATAGGTACCTACCAACTGTCGTGAGACTAATCTTAATTTAGGAAATTGAAAATGATTCATGTGCACTTTCTATTATTATTATTATTATTTTTTTCATGTATTCTTTATTAGCTTAGTTTGTTTTTTGTTCCTGATAAGTTTATTTTTCTAAACAACTAAATGTAATACATGTATTTTTGCACTTCTTGACTTTCTTATGTAATTTAATACTTTTTTTTTCTCACAGTTGTTGCCTGGAAGAGATCGCTCGAAAGCGATAAGGCCGCCAGTTGCTCTCCTTTTTATTTAATTATGTCAATTGTACTATATTAATGTATATGCAACGAAGTGTTAATAAATAAATAAATAAATATACAAAGAATATATATGTATTTATAATAAATTCTAAGTTAGATTTTCATTGTTCATTATAATATTTAATACAAAGGAAGAATTTTTAAATTATTTAAGTTTTTTAAATTATTTTTTAAACATTTTTTAGTTACGTTAAATATATCTATTTGCTGGTAATTTGTGTTATAATCTGAAGGTATACGATACGATACAGTTTGTATTAGACCGAGGAATTTTAAATAGTTGGGTTTGCCTTGTATTGTATGAAGAAGGGGTGGAGAATAGTAAAAGCGACAATAAGTCAGGATTAATTTATTTTGTAGAGTTTGTATGTTAAATATTTTGTTTTTGCATGCTGTACCCCATATTTCAATAAGATATATGAATTTTAACCATGTTTGGTGAAAGACCGCTTATATATATATATTAAGTGTACCTTGAAACCTGGCTTTCTTCTGATACAAGTTAAACAATTGTAAAAGGGATTTTATTTAACTTTTTGTTCGTATTATCAGCAGATAATAAAAATGGAAGAGTTCCATCTATATTCTATTTCGGTTGCCGGATTAATATATATAGGCCGAGGTAATTGACCTCTGGTGCGTTGTTATTATAAATAAAATATTACAATTGTATTATAATTATTGTAGGAAAAGCAATACGTATAATATTAGCTCAAAGAGAAGATTAAAAAACTGAAAACTAAAATTGTGTTGTTAAAAAAAGTTCTTACCCATTGATGGTCGTACTATAATAGTCGGTAAATACTCTTTATTTTGCTTCACTACTTCTTCGCATAACCCCTTAGATACTGTATATGTATTAATAATATCCGCTGAAAATTAAAAAATCTGATTTAAACACATTACATTTCGTCGTTAGGACGATATAATAGCCTTTATAAGAGCATAGAAGACACGCGGAGAGCAATTCTGCTATCTGGACTATCAAAAATGGCTTTTCTTGATATCATCATACACCAACCGTCTCAGTCTTAATGGGGATTCTTGCAAAGAATACCATTCTCAAAAGGGATTAACCACCACGGCTGAATTGGTCAGGTGGTTGCGGTGTAAAATCCATAAATAGAGAGCAGAAGGTAGATTACCAGCTTATCCATAGATATAAAGGACAGATGGTAAAGGACAGAGCCGCAAATTTAAAAACTACAATTTTTTTTTTAACACAACTTACCGATATATTCATTTACTTTCGTATCATCTGTTCCATGGTCTCGTATCAATTGTCGGACTGCGGATAATTCTTTCGTATGAGAGTATAGCTTCTCTTCGACTACTCGGAGATGTACATTTGAAAAGGCGGTCGAAATATAGACGAATTTCTGAAATAATAATAATGTAATATTTTATGTTATTAACTGCAGATAACTTGGACTTGTTTATGTTGTGTTGTTTGTGACATACAAATATTTTATAACGATTTTGTATGATTTGTATAAAACTGTACATTGTACAACAATCTAAAGCATTCGGGTGTTTTTATTAAATACTAGCTGACTCGGCGAACATACGTGTTTCAGATTAGTTGAACTTAATTTATTATTTTATGAAAGTAATACAATTAATACAAAATAAATACGGTAATAATGTAAAATAATACAATGAGAAATAAAATTTGTAGTAAGTATATCTAAGTAAAAAAAAGACGGGTGGCACTCCGGGAGTGCCGGCAGAAGTGAAAACTTGAATATTAACGTTGTGCATTTTTGATATTTTGAAATGGTTAGGGAATAATTTTGCACGAATTTCTTTAATTATCAGTATAATTTATGTGGTAGAATACAATATAAATTATTTATTGCGCTATCGTACACAAACATGACAATTTATATTACATTAAATACGCCGCGCCAGCTGTCTACTCTCCATCCGTCTTTCGAATTTTCGATCAGGTCATGTGTCCTGACGAGAGTTTAATTTTTTTTACCCATTCCAAAAAATGTGGGAGTGCCATGCTGTTGCCTTCGGGCTTCAGCCAAATGGGCAGGCACGACCGGGGCAGTACCACTGTCTCTTAGAAAACCGGCGTGAAGTGATGCAATAGGTTCGCCCTATTGTACTCGCGTTTCGTGCGGTGAGAGAGACTCCCGGAGCCCATCCCCCCCCCCCATATGAAATATGAAGGCGCAGAAAAAAGAGAATCTACCCCAGGGGGGTACCACACGCGCTCGCGGTGGAGAATCCCCCTCTGGGCGTCCAACACCGGGACACTCAGCACCCGGTGGTGGACGCACAGGCTGCCCTTCGTATTCTGGGGGGGGCAACTCTGCGCTCAAAAACAAAAACAGTTATCGTTCTCGGGGCAAACGGAGCAATTCAACAAAGGCACCCCCGTCCACGCTCGCCGTGGACTTCACAAATGTTAGGGGGCTCAATTCCAACATCAACGCAGTCCACTACCATTTAGAGACTGCGAAGCCGGCCTTGCTCTTTCTTACCGAGACTCAGATATCCCCCCCGGCTGATACTTCCTACCTCTCCTACCCGGGGTACAAATTGGAACATTCATTTGTGCCGCGGGCTGGAGTTTGCGTGTACGTCAGAGAGGATATCTGTTCTCGTCGCCTCGGGACGCTTGAAGGAAGGGACCTATCTAACCTCTGGCTGCGCGTAGACTGCGATGACCATCCGCGATTCTACGCATGCCTGTATAGGTCCCATAGCGGAAATACCGAAACTGACCGACTCATTGAGCACATCCAAATGGCTACAGATTCCCTGCTCGAAAGGGTTCCTACCGCTGAAATCGTGATACTTGGCGATTTTAACGCCCACCATGCCGATTGGCTCGGCTCTGAAACCACCGATCACGCGGGAAGATCCTTTCACGACTTTGCTTTAGCCTACGACCTGACACAAATGGTCCCTGCGATTACGCGAATACCAGATGTGGATGGTCATAAACCCTCTTTGTTGGACCTTCTGCTGACTTCACATCCGGAGAACTATCAAGTCTCTGTTGACCCGCCATTAGGTTCATCAGATCATTGTGTGGTCCGGAGTACTGTGCCTTCTACGCGCCCTTCACGGCCCCGCTTTATGGGTTGTCGCCGTATTTGGCACTATAAGTCAGCAGATTGGGATGGGATGCGGTCTTTCTTTGCGTCCTTCCCTTGGGGGCCTATGTGCTTTTCGCCGGAAGCTCCAGATTCCGTCGCCACCTCTGTCACCGAAGTGGTTCTGCAGGGCATGGAACTCTTTATTCCATTTTCTGCGGTGCCGATCGGTGGCAAGTCTCAGCCCTGGTTTAAACGTTCTTGCAAGGCGGCCTCGCGTCGAAAGCGAGAATGCTTTAAGGCATGGGCGGAAGCGGCGAAATCTCGTGATGCCAATACCAGCGAACTTAAAACAGCATATAACTCAGCCTCCAGGTCCTTCAAACGGGAAATCACTAAGGCAAAGTCAGAGCACATTGCCGGATTTGGCGAGAGATTGGCCCAACTCCCTTCAGGGACACGTGCCTTCTGGTCTCTCGCCAAAGCTGTCCAAGGGAATTTCTGTCAGCCCGCCATTCCGCCACTGCACAGGGAGGATGACTCTCTAGCCCATACTGCGAAGGAGAAGGCCGACCTTTTGGGCTGTCTCTTCGCGTCCAACTCGACTTTGGATGACCGAGGGAGATCACCACCGACCATTTCGCGGTGTGATTCTTCGATGCCGGAAATCACATTCCAGCAACGTGCTGTCCGCAAAGCACTTTCTTCCTTGGACATTCATAAGTCGAGCGGGCCGGATGGTATCCCCCCAATTGTGCTGCGTACTTGTGCTCCTGAGTTGGCTCCGGTCTTAACGCGCCTTTTCCGGTACCTGTACTCGCTCGGCACTGTCCCGAAGTGCTGGAAGACCGCTTCGATACATCCGATCCCAAAAAAAGGCGATCGCTCTGATCCGTCCAACTATCGCCCAATAGCTATAACCTCCTTGTTCTCCAAAATAATGGAAACCATTATTAATAGCCAGCTCTTGAGGTATCTAGAGGGCCACCAGTTGATTAGCGATTCTCAGTACGGCTTTCGTCGTGGTCGCTCAGCTGGTGACCTCCTTGTATACCTTACCCATAGGTGGGCAGAGGCAATTGAGTCCAAGGGGGAGGCGCTGGCGGTAAGTTTGGACATAGCGAAAGCCTTCGATCGGGTGTGGCATAGAGCACTGCTCTCGAAGCTTCCAGCCTATGGGCTTCCCGAGAAATTATGCGATTGGATCTCCAGCTTTCTGGCCGATCGGAGCATCAAGGTCGTCATCGACGGAGCATGTTCCGACCTTAAACCCGTAAACGCTGGGGTCCCACAAGGCTGTGTTCTATCCCCGACCCTATTTCTTCTGCATATCAATGATATGTTGCAACTTAGCAACATTCATTGCTATGCGGATGACAGCACTGGGGATACTCTTTACACTGGCCGGGCAGGTATTTCTCGGGCAGTTGTTGATGAGTACCGGAACAAACTTGTGTCTGAAGTCGAAACTCTACTACGTGGAGTCTCAGACTGGGGCAGACAAAACCTAGTCCAATTTAACCCCAAGAAGACACAAGTTTGCGCGTTTTCCGCTAAAAAAATACCCTTTGTCGCTACTCCTCTTTTCGAAAACACTCTTCTTAAAGCCACAGCCAGCATTGGAATACTTGGCGTTGACATATCGAACGACGTTCAGTTTCGCGGTCACTTGGAGGGAAAGGCTAAATTAGCCTCCAAAAAGCTTGGTGTGCTCAGCAAGGCGAGGCGGTACTTCACTCCGGGCCACCGCATGCAACTATATAAAGCGCAAATTCGGCCCCACATGGAGTACTGCTCTCACCTCTGGGCGGGGGCTCCCCAGTACCAGCTCCTTCCACTTGACCGTATACAACGCAGAGCGGTTCGAATCGTCGACGACCAATCCCTCTCCGATCGGCTTGATCCTTTGGCGTTGCGTAGAGATGTGGGGTCACTCTGTATCTTCTACCGCATTTACCATGGAGAGTGTTCAGAGGAGTTGTTCGGATTAATACCTGCAGCTGAGTTTCATCATCGGACGTCGAGGCAGAATACGAAATTCCACCCGTATCACCTCGACGTCCGCCGTTCCACAACTGAGCGTTTTTCAAGGCAGTTTTTGCCGCGCACCACCACTATGTGGAACCAGCTGCCCACTGAAGTATTTCCGAACCAATTCGACTTAGGGTCCTTCAAGAAAAGAGCGTACCAATTCTTAAAAGGCCGGCAACGCACTCGCGAGCCCTCTGGCATTGAGAGTGTCCATGGGCGGCGGTATCACTTTACATCAGGTGAGCCTCCTGCCCGTTTGCCCCCCGTTCTATAAAAAAAAAAAAAAAAAAAAATGTTCAGAATCAGAATCGATGGTCAAAAAAAAAATCAAAGAGTAAATTTGAAAAAAAAAACATTGAAAAAGCTCAAACCAAATTTGTGCTACTCTCACAGACCCTGCATTACCATAAACATCGCAATTTTTTTTCGCGGCTTGAGTTGCATTTTTACCTTTTTTTAGTAAAATTTTAAAATGTATCTAATTTCTTCATTAGATTCACTTATCTTGACGGTACGAAAAATAAATAAAAAACACACATTATCCTAATATGAATTTGGAATTATCTTCTTTAAAATCTCAACTTTCAATGATAACAAAACCAGGCAAATACATATAGTATAGCCAAAGAGATTTTATTACAAGTTCATACATAGTATAATGCGAAAAGACTTTTTCCCCAACCTAATATGTTAATCCTTTTTCATTCCAGACACAATTCTACAATTTTGTAATCTAAAATACGCTATTATCCAGTCATTAACTATGTATTTATAACAATACTTACTTCTAAATTTCTTATACTCCTAGACAAATCTATCACTCGTTGTGTTCCCTCTACGTTAATGTTGATTATATCTTGAAATTTTTCAATGAATCTGACGGTAGCTGCCGAGTGAAATACTACTGACACCTAAAAAAATATATTTATTTATCTAACAATTTTCAATTCATAAAGGTCTGCCGACAGGTACTACAATAAAATACCTTCTAATATAAAACATATTAGAATGTATTTTGTAAATGTGATGAACTTAATCTAATGTAACTTAAAAAAACTGCTCAGTTTTCTTTCTGTGTCTCGGCCAACGGAATTTGAAAATAAGTTAGTTTAATTACTGTATATGATATAAAAATGTAACGTACCTTATCAGCCAAAGTCTTTTTGTCATCTGGCGTTAAATCCAGCTGGGATGTTGCAATGTCTCCTTTGATGGGAATTACTTTCTTCAAATCACCTGGCCTAGTTTGTTTTAATTTGTCGAAAAGCTGAATAAAATAAATTTAATAAACTCCAAACATCTCTAGAAGTCTGCGCACATTTTGCATGAACTTGGAATTTTTAGCAAAAAAAGACCGTATGGCTTAGGACATACACGGCATAATAATCAGATATATTTCTGCGTTTGTTTCATTGATAATTAGATATTTAGGCGACTAGCCAAAACAATTATTGGTTCTCTAGGGTCGATGTTATGTTTTATTGTATTCAAAAAAAAAAAAAATAATATAAGCCAATTAATCTTGAACACTAACCGGAACATCAAATATTTTTTGTAAACGTTTTTCTGTGTCTGCGCCGTGCTTAGGTCTAATCAGCACAAACACATTTTCAATATCCTTGCAATTGGAAAGTAACCTTTCAATAAATACCTGAAATTTGATAATAATTAGGTAAATTTTATTCTTTGTAAAAAATAATTTAAAGGGGGTTTAAATTAAATTTTACATCCGATCAGAATCATATGCTTTGCTACGTGTTCAATATATACTGGGGGTATATATTTAAAAAAAATCTAAACAATAGGTACATAGCTTTAACTAAAGTACTTTTGTATCAAACGGTGTTTCGTTGTGATAATGAGACAGTACTGAACTTTAGTTAAGATAGTGAAATGAGACTTTATTTTTTGTTGTGCAGGGTGCAATAATGTAAAGCTAATGTACCAAACATTTTATTTATATTCACATTTCTCAAATAAGGGTGTAGGCGAGAAAAACTGGCAAGAAACTCCCGGCCCCTGTTGTTAAATCAAAGTTTTGACGCATGCATGCAAGAAAACGTAAGATCAAGGATCTACGCAACTATGTTTCAATGTACTCTGTAATTGATTTGAATTATACTTCATAGTATTCATTAATTTAAATTGTGTTGTATTTGCCCCATACTGGGTATTTTATCACAGTTTTCAGCTGGGTTCTACAAAGCCGATTTTCAATTGATATCATAATTTATAATTGACTGAAATTGCACTAGCATAAAATGATGATTCTAACTATTATGGTTATAGTTAATTTTATAATTGAAGCGTTGATTCGTCAGAATGCCGAGACGCTTTGGATTCGATATCCGTAAATTTTTCTGCGTCAACTGGATGGATGCACTTACATAGTTATAGTTAAGATTCCACCGACTATAAAAGAGTTAATAATATGTTATAGTAGACATGAGATAAATAAAAAGGAGTCTATATTCGTACCTTTCCAACAAAGCCTGTTGCTCCTGTAACGAAAACCGATTTTCCCGCGTAATAATCTGCCACCCGTTGGTAATTTGTCTCCAGTGACCCGGACCTGTAAAAGTACTTTATGTAGCAATGCTATACTGTAGCGACATAGTAGCTCTAACCGAAAGAATATATTTACTTTGGTATAGATAATTATCCCATCTAATGAAAACCAAACTTTAAAACCATCATTTAATAATGAAAAAAGGGTGCAAATTTCCTTTTTTTCAACTTGCCTGGAAATGTTAAGGTTTCTAGATTCCCTGAAAAATACAAGCACAAATATGTGTGTGCATTCATCATGGAATTATTAATTAATTTGGTACTACGAACGGGCCTTGGCACGTATAAAGGTACTCTAAAAGATTGCGATCGGAATTAAAATAGGTAATTTGCCACAGGGTCTAAAGTCCAGCAATTAGAACAATGCCATATAGGTTTATTATTTCTAATTATATTTTATTTGTTTATTTACGTAAAGATTAATTTTTTTACGGTTTTATTAGTTATAAAAATGTATGCGTCTTTTAACCACATTTGAATATAATTTACTTAAAATTAAAGTTTATTTTCAGATTTGTTTTAAATACTCGTAATATGCAGTATAATGTACCTACTCTCACACGTAAGGTCACACAAACTCAAATTTATACCTTACTCTGACCCCTAACAGTTAAATGGGATAAAAATTAAATAGAATGCAGTAAAGTACATTTGTTTTTCTTTACTGCATGCATTCAAGACTATCGTACATACATCTATCAATATTCTCTTTATTTGAAATAATTAATATATATAAATTATGACAGTACAGACCTCGATAACATTTTTAATTACGCAAATTATTTAAAAAAAATCTAAAAAAGAAAGTACGAAGTAATTTTTTCATTTGTTTAATATTTTTTTTGTTGTATTCATTATGCTGTGTTAGCTATTAAAATTAACTTAAGTACTTTTATGCTATTATAAAGAGTATTCTTAGGTATGTTATAACTTCTATAAGCTCATCAACAAATAAATAAATATATTAATTACCCCGTGTAGTGTCGTGATCCATTTCTTGCACTATTAACCACGCAGTGGATAGAGCGAAACATTGTCGTCAGTCTCGCGATCTATCAACGAATGTCCATAAGTTTTTTTAAATTAATAATAGGTCCGATAGAATCTTAATTAAACAATAAAATTAAAGGTTTTAATCACGGTTTTAGTTAGAAATAATTACTTTATTCCTCAAGATCTACTCTGTAAAATTCATAATAAATCCAATTCGGGAAATTCCGTTCTTAATTTACTCTAATAAAGCTATGTAAAATTTTCATGTAGAATAAATTTACATCAGTTCATGGAACCCATTTCCCTATAACAATGTTTTCCAGGCCTGCTGCGCAAGCGTCCTCTATAGTGCTAGTTAGTTAGTTATTATCAGAAACACAATTATTGTACTCTATATCTACTCGACCACAAGTACGAGCAGCGGGACCGAGAATGTTACGTGATTATCCAAAGCGAGAGTGTGTTTAAACAATTCCGACTTCCAAACTCAAAGTAAGAATCACTATGGAAGCTAAACACTAAATTCTGCTTACAAATGACCCTTTATTTTACTTTTCAGTTAAAAATTCGCCTTTACTGAGAGGTTTCTAATCATTACATACTTAATATTAATAAAAATAGGTAAAAAAACTTTGTAAGTTAAACGGTTTTATGTTAAACATACATTGCAATGTTTAAGATAAATGTACTAAAAACCAAAAAATAATAAAATAGATACAGTCGTGGGAATTATAAATAGTCCAGTCATTTAAGCTTAAATTAGGTAAGAATCTCGGAATTCGAGATACCCAGCTGTAAGTCTGTAAATAGTTGTATATTGACACCCTAAAATTTGTCTCAAAACCTACATATGGTAGGGTGTAAGCAACTATTAAATTTCAAGGTCAAAGGTCACAAAAATCGGTTTTTTGCGCTTTTTTTTTGGAAATATCTCATTTCCTATGGTTTTTTTTGCTATTTGTATGTATGATCAATATTGTAGAATACAAAATTCTCTACAAATTTTGTTAAAATTTTTTTTTATACGGTGAACCGTTTTCGAGATAGAGGGCGGAGAGCGCGCGGTCACAGCATCACTTCAGGTCAACCGGTGCCTCCGGTCGAAAACGCGCCATATATAGTTGATGAACTATCGATAAATCAATGATTATAAATATTTGTCAATTTTTATTAACTATTATATTGTACTACTCGCTCACCATATGATAAAAGTACTACTCGCTCACCACTATGAAACCCTAAAACTCGCTTATAATCGAGCTTGCTAGCTTGTTTCCACATTCTAGCCCTACTTATCACACGTCCATCGTTGTCGGTTGAACAACTGCCTAATTATAGTGTAACATTACAAAACAAACATTTTAATCAACGATTGTAGACAATTGACGTGCCCCACGGTTTTATTTTAGTCTAGTCTATGCATATGTTTATAATTCCCACGACTGTATCTATTTTATTATTTTTTGGTTTTTAGTACATTTATCTTAAACATTGCAATCTATGTTTAACATAAAACCGTTTAACTTAAAAAGTTTTTTTACCTATTTTTATTTTCTAGTTTTTAGTTTTTATTTCGCATTCTGTTTAATTCATTTAGTGCTTCATTATTGCAAGGTTTCTTACCCGTTAGTTTATTGCAGTCCAACTCCTCTATACGTAGTCCCTGCAAAGATTTTACTCTACTAAGAGCCACGTAGGCTTGACCTTCTTCAAACAGTTTGGATTTTAATTTTATATAGTACATTGTATTATACTGGTTGAGCACTTTCATTTGATACCCATATTGATGGGATCGATAAAACCTACGTTATCCGCCATTTTGTAGCGGGCGCCATCTTGTATTTCAATTTTTTATAGTTTATTGTGTTCTGCTTGTTGAGCCCTTTCATTTGATACCCATATTGATGGGATTGATAAAACCTACGTTATCCGCCATTTTGTAGCGGCCGCCATCTTGGATTTCAATTTTTTAAAGTATATTGTATTCTGCTTGTTGAGCCCTTTCATTTGATACCCATATTGATGGGATTAATAAAACATAAATTATCCGCCATTTTATAGCGGCGGCCATCTTGAATTCATAATGATAATGAATAAACATAATTGTATTGTCACTAAAATCCAAAGTGTATACAAAATTCCAGATTAATCGGTTGACAGGAAGAGGGTGAAATTTGAATTACTAAATTTGACCCAAGAATAATAAATAAAATAAAACAAACGGGGTGAGCTAAATAAAACCGTTTAAAAACAAAACTTACGTGTTAATCCTTTAAAACAAAAAAATATTCCTTCGTGTATCAATACCCGATGATATTGTTGTATTGTTAATCAAACCCCTTAAATTGGGAGATGCTTTAAAATCTTCAACACGTACTGAAAAACAAGGGAACACAGTTAGTAAATTTACTAAAAGTTCAAAATATTGCGATGTGTTTTCGGCAAAAATGGCGTAAAACGTCCAAGTATATTTGTATATAAATAGATTAAATAATATTTTTTTATCGGTATCGTTGAATTAAATTCTGTAATGGACAAACTTCAACTGATTTTAATATAGTTATAACTTAATCATAATAGGGATAATTAACTCCCATTAAAAATGATTGTTTATATAAAAAACAATTCAATGCCACAGTATCACATAACCTTCATTTCCGGCAGTTATAATTAATAGAAGTTCACTTAAGAAACTTTTATTGCTGACCTCTTAACGAATAATTAATTATTAACGATATAATATTTCAACGCAAGTTCTACATATTTAATTAACAATTAAAATAATAATTCATACATTTAGTAATTAAATCGATAAATATATTAAATTTAAAGAAGTATAAAAGACAAGGCATGAAAAAATAAAATACACCGCTTATGAACTTATATAATAAATTATATGTCACCGCTTTAGTATAAAAATTAAAAAAATCCCTTTTCCCATTCGGTTCGTTTCAAGTAATGAGTGTGTGCTGTGGCTGTAATTGGCCCTGGCTCAGCATTATGCTGAGGAGCAGAATGTTCCACAGCGCTGGTAATTCTGCCAGAGACCACAGCAGCTAGTTTGCGCCTCAGTCGCAAAAAAATAAAGAAAAGGAATGTAATAAATATTTAGTAGAAAAAAAAATTATAAAAATTTCCAGTGTACGTAGTGAAGTCTTGTGTAAAGGTGTATAGTAAAATTAATAAAAATGTAAATAAAATTAAAAGTTGAAAATAAGAATAATTGTTAAGAAGTAGATAAATATTTTTTTTCGTTCATTCATAGTGAGGCGTTGGGCTTAACTACGTACTTCGCTCACTCCAGTAAGCTTCCGTCCTGCCCTTCAGTCGGCCGCACTACGACGGCCCAAGCCAAGGTCCGAGTCTTGCTGGAGACGACCCTGCGCTAATCGCGGGAAAACGCCCAAAACAGCGCTAAAAATGCGGCCCTCAGTGCGATCGAGCGATCTAACCAAGCAGAAGCCTTTAAAAAGTAAACCCTAATGTCGAAATTACTTACTTATTGTGCCTGGTATCCCTTCTCCTTCTAATTTGTCGATTTACACTCTTTCCCGTCTATTGTCTTTGTAATTATTTTATATCTTTCTTTACTTACTCCGTCATATATTATAATTCGCCATATATAATTATTCTATAATTTGTAATATATTCAATCAAATCTCTTATGAGCTTAGCAGTGTCGCCCAGCCAACGCGTCGGTGTTGATTAATCAAGTGATCCCGCTGTTTGTTTAGCGCCAGTATTGCAGTGATCGCCTAGCACAAAGTAGGTATGGAACCTTCGGTCATATTCCACTTCAAAAGCTTTGTATCAGCCGTATGTTCGTATACCGTACTATCAACAGATACGACACTTTGTCTATCGAAGACCAGAAAAGATCAGGGCGGCCGCGCGCTGTTAGAACTACAAAGGCTGCTAATGCTCTTTAAGCCAGAATTCGTCGAAACCCCATTAGGAAGCAAAAAATCTTATCGTGCGAAATAAAGATTCCCGCTCAAACTCTGTCGCTAGATGAAAAGCACAGAAATATCGAAATGTAAAAAATTCACGATTGAAGAACACTATAATAATATGCGAAATAACAATACGCTCAATACGCTCATAGTTCTAAAGAAGTTGCTCAAGTGGTCGGAAAAGTACAACGTGGAACATCCTGCGTCAGATATTTTGGTGGGCCTTGTCTTATCAAGGAGTCACAAAGCACCTTTTAAAATGGTCACGAAAGTAATGCTAAAATGCGTATAGGTGAAGGAACAGACTAAACTTCGTAAATAAACAACCTTTGATTATAGTGACGTCTATAATAAAAAAACCGGTTTTTATAAATGATTAAGATCTAAATGAAAAACTAAAAACTTCTTAAAATATATTTTTAAATATTAAATACATTATTATTTTTAGAAACCAATCTTGACGTTTACACCAAAAGTTGTTTTGTTTATGTACTAAATTTTAATTATATAAAGAACTAGCTGACTCGGCGATCTTCGTTCCGCCTAACAGTCTAATAATATCGTGTTAAGTTAAACTTAATTTAGGATTTCATTAAGGTAATAACATTAATACAACTTTTTTTGCAAATACAGAAATGTTTTATTGCTTGCCATTGCGAAAGAAGAATGGCAGTTTTACGCATAAGCCTCTTATCTCTAGCGCCAATGTTGCGTGCATGTTAAAGCACTTTCTGATACAACATTTTTTTATGAGGTAACACAGTCATGTCTTCTATCAAGATCAAAGGCTGGTTATGCATCTCCTCATGCACCTCAAGATCGAAATTTCTAGAACTGACATGATTTCGATGTAAAATGGTGCGTAGTTTTGTCAACTGATTGCACCACATGCTGTTGGAATTCGTAAAATTAATTTATTAATTTATTGTTATCCGATATTTTATCTGTTTATCCGTTTAAAAAATTTATAAAACAAAGTTAGACTTTGTTTTATATATTTAGATTAATCTACTATAACTTTGTTATTCTATTACTTGTACGAATCTTAATTATTTTTCTCAAATAGGTACTTTTCGCCTTACCCGTAACGAATAAATCAGTTTGTCACTATTTTCATCTAATGTCTTTTTTCATCACAATGTAAATATAATTTGACAGAAAGAAACAAAAGAGTACTTTATTTGTAATTTGGCTGTTTAAGTTTCTTATAACTTAATAGTTAAAGCTAGTCTTTGAGTATAGCTTTAAGACCTTATCATGATTTAAAACGTTATATTTCAGAACGAACGACATCTCTGTGTATAATATAAAGTCCAGTTCGGAAAATCCTATTACTTGGAAATGCGGTTCTGATTTATATTAAGAACAAAGCAAAAAATTACGCTACTGTAAGCATAATTCCGTGCGATTCCAAGAGATAAAATGGGTGTGAAAAGAAAGTCCCGTCTAGATTTTATAATATTTTAATGTAAAGCCTAGGTAAAAAATAATATTTAAATTCATTAAAAAAATAGGTAACATAATGTTTAAATTAATAAAACTTTGTCATATCAACTGAAGCCACCCAAAATAACAATGATGCTTTTAATACGTTAAATCATTTTTTATACTCAAAGGACATATAAAAAAAAATGTAATTACTTATTTAATAAAATTAAATCTTATTTTCCTTTCAGTAAAAACTCCCGAACGCCCCTGCAGAATATGGCACTGTACTCTTTCCAATCGATGTTGTTGACGTCACATGGGAACAACTTCTTGTCGTGGTCATCCAGAGTGGAGATTAAGGCCTGGGTATTTTTCGATTTAATAAGCCAGGATGTAGACGTTACCGGTCTAAGAATATCTCGTAGGAGAGATGAACGAGAACCTTCTTTTAAGTGTCTGAAAAGAAAAATAAATGTTACAATTTTGTTGTTGTATCGCTTCTAATGTTCATGCTTATGTGGGGAGGTTCCTAAGTTTCTGGTGAAACAATTCTTGCTTAATTTAACCAAACTATGTCATAAAATATTGATTGATTTCGTGAACGTAGCATTACACAAAAGTCTAATCTCTTTTCTACCTAGAATAAGACATGAAAAGAAAGACAGAACAACAAGTGCTTGACACATTTATTTGATTTGTTGGTCAAACGGCAACTTGCAAGGCGACTCTTTTAATTTAAAGAAGCCCGAAGTTGCAATAGCGCTGGGACCAAGTTTACGTAATGAGGTATTGGTGTATATGGTCGTAGATTATTGTTTGTCAAACTTAAAGGTACTTAAAATAACCATGTTAATCCCACTGGCGATATAATGTTAATAGTAGATACGTGAACATTGCATTATTTAATGCAATATTTACATTGTTCTAAATAGATTAAGAATCTGTACGCATATAAAAATTAAATTTGACATTTATATCAACTTTCTCCCACGTTACTTAAAGTTGTGGTAATATCTATTATAGTTAAATAAAGTTAGGATTAGAGTAAACATTTCCGTGTAATGAATTGTATCAGCCCTCTATGCTTGACACTTTGGCCATTGATAGCGTTTATATTTTCCTTTACTGTAAAAGAAAGTATTTAAACTATTATATATAGTATTAATTCGAACATTCAGATTCTAATGGCACAAAAAAAAAAAAAACTACCGGTTTTTGAACACAGAGTTCAGAGTTCTCTACTCTGAAGTCTTGTGTTCAAAGTTCAGTCGGGCTCCTTGCCACGATTAACTTAAGCGATAAATGTTTTTATAAATACATAATTTCATGTGTTATCCAAAATGGTAAAATATAGTATTAATAAACTATAACCTTTAATTAATATTACCGCCGATTATTTAGCGACAAAATGTGGTACGCTTATTATTTTTTTGGTAATTGGTACGGTACGCTTTTTTTACATTAGGAGTGTGATTTCCTATTGTGAGAGCAGACCTCACGGGTGATAGGTATAATCCGTCAAATCCTTTAATTATAAAGTTTATGCAATATCTTTGTAACAAACACATAAACGTTATTTCAGGTTTAATTATAAACAATTATCGACCTTAACCTGATTTAAAATTTTGAATTTTAATATGTGCATAACTTAACATCCCATGGAAACTAAGATCTAGAAATCGATGTGTGTCAGACACAAAACCCAACCCTTCTTGATTATGAAGAGTAATCTACATTATTTATACAAAGTAAGATTTGATTGTCTGCATTGAATAGGCTCCAAAACTACAGGTCTTATTTGAAAAAATCTTCTACCATTAGAACCGTACATTATCCTCGAGGATTAGGGAAAATGTAGATATATTAGGATAGGCTATATAATGTTTTCAAATAAGTTAGGAATCCGTTTGAAGTCTTTGATAATCTAACCACAAGGTATTAAAAAACACCAATAAATTCGTGTACGCTGAGAAACTATTGACAATAATAATAATTAGCTACAATGTAGGGAAGGCTAGTTATACATAAAACAAATGCAGATATTCTGAAGCCGCCACCCATGGGTCTGTCGCGCCGCAGGAAGGTGGCATGTTTATACAGAAAATTTTGAGTCTCCTGTTCGTCAAAGAGTAGAAACTTATCCTAAGTGCATTCTCTTGATAAAAAATTACCTAGGTTTTTTTCCTCTTAAGACGAGTCCGACATCAGCAAAGAAACAAGGTACTGTTTGCAGAATAAATGTCATGGTATTCACTACGAATGTTGATTTTGATACCTTTATTTCTTGCATGTTCTTTTTAGCTGAAAACAGGTAATTTCACAATAATTAGCAATAATCATTTCGAATAACATTTTGAATTTTGAGTGGTGAGACCAAAATTATTGTAAGAATTACACGAGCTACTTTTTTTACGGGTATTAAAATTAATAAAAAAATAGATCGTAAAGTTTAATTTACCATAAGAATAATAAAAGTCGAAAAAAAGATTTTTAATGCTTCAATGATTTTTAGCCTATCCACATTAAAAGGCCGATTACAAAAAAAAAAACAATTAAGTACAACAAGTAGTTTTTAAACGTAGCCAGAAGCTATGGAAACTTATTTTTATCTTTTTAATATGAAGTCGAATATTTGGGCAAATTCAGCTAAAAACTAAACTTCTAACTTTAAAACCTTTTTTGAGTAGCTTTAACAAATTTTAGGAAGCTGAGATTTTTTTTTATTTGAACAACATTTAAGACAACACTTAAAAATGGGCCTATCAAAACATATCGATGACATAACAGGCAAAACGTATAAGCAACTAGGATTTGTCAAGCGGTCATGCATTAAAAGGCTATATTTTGCTTATGTTTGAAGCGTGCTGGAGTATGCGGGTGTTATCTGCTCTACATATTAAATAAAATATAAAAAAGCAGTAGAAAATATACAAAAAAAGTTTTTCGAAATTCCTTATTTTTTAAAAATATCATGCTTCGATAGTTATGCAGGTTCTTGCAAATATTTTAATTTAGACTCTTCTTGACTTGCTTTTTTACTCGCTATTCTTAATGGGCGGATAGATAGCCCCTATTTGCTGTTGTTAATTTCTCACAAAATTCCTCCTCCTTATGCGACAAGAACATACAAAATTGTTCCATGTGCCTGGTACAAACTCGAATTACCTGCATAATTCGCCAATGTTTCGGGTTTTATCTAACTATGACACTAATTATGAGGATATTTATATTTTCCACCTCACCAAAGAAGATGTGAGAAAGTATTTGAAGGGGCGGGAAGATTCTAATTTTGTTTAAGCAGTGTTTTGAAATATTGAGTATTGTTTGTTGTTTTAAATGTTAAATATCAGTTTTCTTTACATAATTTTGTCCATTAATGTATTTATTTGTTTTCTGTTTCGTATATATATTATTTCTCTATGTAATCGGTTTTGACTTTCTGTATTGTCTAAATGTTTTGTTTTATAATCACTACATAGTATAAAACAAAGTCGCTTTCTCTGTCCCTATGTCCCTTTGTATGCTTAAATCTTTGAAACTACGCAACGGATTTTGATGCAGTTTTTTTTAATAGATAGAATGATTCAAGAGAAAGGTTTATATGTATAATAACATCCATTAAATAGTGGAGAAGTACTGTTATTTTTGAGGTTTCTAATGTGATGTCGTAAATAATTACATTTTTTCCGCTTACATTGCAAACGCAGGCTGAACCCTACGAGTTTTATCAAAATAATGTACTAAGTATTGTACACATTGAAAAGGTCTACAGAAAAGTCTGTGATGGTATATGTCTATCTCTTATGGATAACCCACAATAACTTTTTTTTGTCATTTACTTTTTACGACAAATAATGGCTAATTTTCGAAACGATTTTAACCAATACAGCATAAATCCTTATCCAATTAAATACCTTAAATAAATTGTTGATTTAATATAGATTTATATGGCCCTTTACAGCATATGATTTAAATGAATATTTTCGATGATATTACAAATTTAATAATTGCGGGACGCAGCGCGTCGGAGGCCGCGGTTCTCCCTATACTCTATAGCACTTTGAATTTAGTATCAGCATTGCATCCGTGCGAAGCCGGGGCGGGTCGCTAGTATATATAGATATATATATGTTAGCTGTAAGATTACTTATAATTAAATAAATAAATAACAGCGCAGTTGCAGCGAAAGTATGTTAAACGTCTGATTTGGTACTCTGTTAAAATTATAATTATTTCTTTTAAGTTAAAATTAAATCATTATTAATTATTATTTATTATAACTGAACAGAGAATTTTCTCTCCGGAAGTCCCGTACTCTGTGACTTGTATACCGACGTTAATGTATGCAATTCTAATGTAGTTTTCTTAATATCCGTAGCTGATGTTGTATCATGACTGGCTAATTAAGATTTTGCATCAATTATTCAAAGTAGGTGAATTATACTTACAGTAGCCTAATCGCTTGCTTTGTTCTAAATATAAATCAGAACCGTCTTTCCAAGTAATAGGATTTTCCGAACTGGAGTTTATATTATACACAGAGATGTCATCCGTTCTGAAATATAAAGTTTTAAATCATGATAAGATCTTAAAGCTATACTCAAAGACTAACTTTAACTATCAAGTCATGATTTTAATATGTTTATAGTAGATCAAAACCGATTCAAAAAACTAAAAGAGCCAAATTACAACTTAAGTACTCGTTTGTTTCTTTTTGGAAAGTTGTGTTTACACTGTGAATAAAAAAGACTCACATTAGATAAAAATGGTGACAGAGAAGTTATTCTTTATGGATAAGGCGGAAACTATTTGAAAATCATCAATTAAGATTCGTAGAAATAAGCGAAAAACTAAATTCTATAATATCCTATTTATAGAAAAACACAAAAAAATTACAGATTTTAATGGAATGTTGTGTTTTAAGTTTTAATTAAAACACTGATTATCAATTACTGATTAAATTCACATATAACATATAGCGCTGTATTCAGCACAATACAGCCCTAGCAATACAGACTTTGGCAACTTACATAGCTCCTTTAGCCCCGGCTATGATGATTAAATTTGCAACGTAATCAACGGGAATAAGATCGCAAACGACGTCCTCAGTGCTATAAATGTACGGATTCAGACCCCTTGATAAATTACTGAAGACGGCTGTAGCTGCCACCCAACTGTCCACCCAACCAGGAAGTGGCTCGTGGTACATTGGAGTAACTGGAAAATATAATGTTAACAGAACTCTATTTCTCATAACAAAAAAAAATATTTTATATACATGAGAAACTTAATATGTATATACCAACGAAATACACGTCGCAATCAGCTGTCCCAATTTAAGTCTACTAGGCTCATTCTAATATGTATCTTCAATGCCCTTTTGAATTGGTTAAACGCGCTAATATTACGAATTTTAGAGGGTAATTGATTAAATAATTGTACACTCTCATACTTAATACATACATCATATTAGCTCAGATTTTTTGAGAAGATTAAAAAACTGAAAACTAAAATTGTGTTTTTAAAAAAAGTTCTTACCCATTGATGGTCGTACTATAATAGTAGGTAAGTACTCTTTATTTTGCCTCACCAGTTCTTCGCATAACCCCTTAGATAGTGTATATGTATTAGTAACATCCGCTGAAAATTAAAAAAATCTAATTTAAACACATTATATTTCGTCGTTAGCACGATATAATAGCCTTTATACGTAATAGCATAGAAGACACGCGGAGAGCAATTCTGCTATCTGGACTATCAAAAATGTATTTTCTTGATCTCATCATACTCCAACCGTCTAAGTCTTAATGGGGATTCTTGCAAAGAATACCATTCTCAAAAGGGATTAACCACCACGGCTGAATTGGTCAAGTTGTTGCGGTGCTACATTGTAAGGAAACCAGCATGTCTTAAATCCATAAATAGAGAGCAGAAGGCTGATCACCAACTTGCACAGGCGTATGACCAGCTTGTAGATTGTAAAATGTTGTAAAAATTAAAAAAAAAACTTACCGACATATTCATTAACTTTCGTATCATCTGTTCCATGGTCTCGTATCATTTGTCGGACTGCGGATAATTCTTTCTTAGGAGTGTATAGCTTCTCTTCAACTACTTTTATATGTGAATTTGAAAAGGCAGTCGAAATATAGACAAATTTCTGAAATAATAGTAATTTAATATTTAATGTAATAAACTGCAGATAACTTATACTCATACATATGGAGGTACTAGATCTGTGTTTATTAAAGTATAAGCCATATTTGATTTATTAGACACTAATTTTTTTTTTTACATAAATACATCTTATTTATAGTCTCTTTCTATCAAATCGTGATTGTGTTATGTTGTGTTGTTTGCGTAATTAAAAAGATGCAATTTTTTGAATTATTCAGGAAAAATATTAGGTGTTAAACAAATACACGTGTAAAACAAAGTTGATTTTATATATATATGCATATTTTGTTTTCCTACTTTATTTTTGGACTTTACCTCGCTTATCTCGCTACAAATAATTTTGTATGATTTGTAACTGTACAACAATCTAAAGCATTCGGGTGTTTTTATTAAATACTAGCTGACTCGGCGAACATACGTGTTTCAGATTAGTTGAACTTAATTTATTATTTTATGGAAGTAATACAATGAATACAAAATAAATACGATAATGATGTAAAAATTAATACAATGAGAAATAAAATTTGTAGTATATCTAAGTAGCTTGATTCATTTTCCTTAGTTTACATAAATTTCTAAACGCACGCATAAATATTTGACAACCAATATGTGGATAACACTGAAAATGTTTAGAACTGGCCAGTCAGAAACATTGCTAATGAATTTTTTTTTGAATTTTAATTTTAGAACTCTTTGTATATTGCATTCATTTATCATTTGTTTTTGGTATTATTATCCTGTGACTGTCATTAACTATTTATAACAATACTCACTTTTAAATTTCTTATTTCCTTAGACAAATCTATCACTCGTTGTGTTCCCTCTACGTTAATGTTCATCATATCTTGAAATTTGTCTATGAATCGGACGGTAGCTGCTGAGTGAAATACTACAGACACCTAAAAAAAATATAATTATTTATCTAGCAATTTTTAATTCATAAAGGTCTGCCGACAGGTACTACAATAAAATACCTTCTAATATGTTTCATATTAGAAGGTATTTTGTAAATGTGATGAACTTAATCTGATGTAACTTAAAAAAACTGCTCAGTTTTCTTTGTGTGTCTCGGCCAACGGAATTTGAAAATATGATAGTTTAATTACTGTATATGATATAAAAAAGTAACGTACCTTATCAGCCAAAGTCTCTTTGTCATCTGGCGTTAAACCCAGCTGGGATGTTGTAATGTCTCCTTTGATGGGAATTACTTTCTTCAGATCACCAGGCCTTGTTTGTTTTAATTTGTTGAAAAGCTGAATAAAATAATTTAATTAACATTTAATAAACTCCAAACATCTCTAGTCTGCGCACATTTTGTATGAACTTGAAATTTTTACCAAAATGTTAAAAGTCAAAAAAAATACCGTATGGCTTGGGACATACACGGCGTAATAATCAGATATATTTCTACGTTTGTTTTATTGATAATTAGATATGTAGGCGACAAGCCAAAATAATGATTGGTTCTCTGGGGTCGATGTTATGTTTTATTGTATTAAAAAAAAATATATATATAAGCCAATTAATCTTGAACACTAACCGGAACATCAAATATTTTTTGTAAACGTTTTTCTGTGTCTGCGCCGTGCTTAGGTCTAATCAGCACAAACACATTTTCAATATCCTTGCAATTGGAAAGTAACCTTTCAATAAATACCTGTAATTTGATAATATTTAGGTAAATTTTATATATTTTTTACATCCGATCAGAATCATATGCTTTGCTACGTGTTCAATATATACCCCCATATTTAAAAAAAATCTAAACAATAGGTACATAGCTTTAACTAAAGTACTTTTGTATCAAACGGTGTTTCGTTGGGATAATGAGACAGTACTGAATTTTAGTTAAGATAGTGAAATGAGACTTTATTTTTTGTTGTGCAGGGTGCAATAATGTACAGCTAATGTACGTTTGGTATTTATATTTATATTTACATTTCTCAAATAAGGGTGTAGACGAGAAAAACTGGCAAGAAACTCCCGGCCCCTGTTGTTAAATCGAAAGTTTAGACGCATGCATTTCTTTAGGCGCATGAGGGTAAAATTTTTACGGTTGAAACGCAATAATAATAATATTAGCGTCACGAAGATGTGCAGTGTTTTTGTCGAAGAAAAGAGAGAGAGCGATTAAGACCGATTGAGAGACAGTGAGAATGGCGAATTACCTTATAGAAATTCTATTTTTAAAATTAAAATTTCGTAAAGAGAATTTATGAAATACTAGCTGGCCTGGCGAACATCGTACCGCCTAACAGTAGATTCTTTATTTTTTTAAATACTTATTCTGCTATTCGGAATACCGGTCTAGCTAAGATAAAAAAAAGGAAGTTGACAACAAATACATTATGTCAAAAAATAAAAATTTACCTTCCCGGAATCCCTCCACTAACACTTGATCTTTATGATATGGTATTAAAGTTCAAATTGACTTTTAAGTATTATTACGAATATTATGTATGGGAATATAGAAAAGTGTTGTTTTTAGACTTTTTCACTCAATTTTTTTAATTTTTCTCTCCGTAAGAACCATCCTCGTGCTTCAAAGAATATTATAAAAAAGAATTGGCCAAATCGGTCAAGCCGTTTTCATGTTATGTCGTGATAACGAAAAACGGGTTTCATTTTTATATATATAATGGCGCGTCTAAACGGGCCATGTTTTGCTGCAATTGATGGCTGCACTGTTGGCAACTAATTGTCCGGCCATTAGAAAAATATTTTAATGCAGCTGATGGCCGAACAATCTATGGCTGGGCAATGTGTTGCAATATGTCTGCAATAGTATGGCCCATGATGCAGACTCATAAACGGGCCACACAAACCGGCAACAATGGCTGACGAAATCACACTGATCGCAGCAGCTTATATTGTTTTAAAAAAGAAATAGAAAAAGAAGAGATTGTGGATTCGACCTTACTTAAATAGGCGTGAAACTGTAGACAATTTGAGTCTTGAATTTTAATTAATATTTAATTTAACGTCAAAATGCAGCTGATCGCAAAACACAGAATATAGCAACAGGCACACTTCACTCATAGCAAACGTCATGTCGCGTAGAAAAGGATACACTGTGCCATAACAAAGAGAGTGACTGAAACAACAATAGAACTGGCTGTGCAATATTGCAGTTGAATTCGATAACCTAGCGATCGTCCGGCCACCCATCGGGGCAATATCGGCCATATGTGGCTATACAAAACATGTTTGGCTATATGGCTGGGACATTACTGCAATATTGCATAGTGTGGCTGCTATTGTTTGCAATGTTGCCGGCCACAGTGTTGCAGCCATCAATTGCAGCAAAACATGGCCCGTTTAGACGCGCCATTAGATTAGCAAAAAAAACGTAACATCAAGGATCAACGCAACTATGTTTCAATGTACTTTGTTATTGATTTGAATTATACTTCATAGTATTCATTAATTTAAATTCTGTTGTATTTGCCCCATACTGGGTATTTTATAACAGTTTTCAGCTGGGGTCTACAAAGCCGATTTTCAATTGATATCATAATTTATAATTGACTGAAATTGCACTAGCATAAAATGATGATTCTAACTATTATGGCATAAAATGAATTCCGATATAGTTAATTTTATAATTGAAGCGTTGATTCGTCAGAATGCCGAGACGCTTTGGATTCGATATCCGTAAATTTTTCTTTGACAACTGGATGGATGAACTTACATAGTTATAGTTAAGATTCCACCGACTATAAAAGAGTTAATAATATGTATGTAAAATACTAGACACAAGATAAATAAAAAGGAGTCTATATTCATACCTTCCCAACAAACCCTGTAGCTCCTGTGACGAAAACTGATTTACCCGCATAGTAATCTGCCACCCGTTGGTAATTTCCAGTCTCCAGTGACCCGGACCTGTAAAAGTACTTTATGTAGCAATGCTATGCCGTTGCGACATAGTCGCTCCAACCGAAATAATATATTAACTTTGGGATAGATACAGTAAATTATCCTATCTAATGAAAACCAAACTTTAAAACCATCATTTAATAATGAAAAAAGGGTGCAAATTTCCTTTTTTTCAACTTGCCTGGAAATTTTAAGGTTTCTAGATTCCCTGAAAAATACAAGTTCAAATATGTGTGTGCATAAATCATGGAATTATTAATTAATTTGTTACTACGAACGGGCCTCGGCATGTATAAGAATACTCAAAAAGATTAGACGGAATTAAAATAGGTAATTTGCCACAGGGTCAAAAGTCCAGCAATTAGAACAATGCCATACCTACAGGTTTATTATTTCTAATTATATTTTATTTGCTTTTTACGTAAAGATAAAGTTTTTTACGGCTTTATTTGTAATAAAAATGTATGCGTCTTTTAACCACATTTGAATATATTTTACTTAAGATTAAAGTTTATTTTCAGATTTGTTTTAAATACTCGTAATATGCAGTATGCCGTACCCCACACACGTAAGGTTACACAAACTCGAATTTATACCTAACAGTTAAATGGGATAAAAATTAAATAGAATGCAGTAAAGTACATTTGTTTTACTTTACTGCATTCATTCAAGACTATCGTACATACATCTATCAATATTCTCTTTATTTGAAATAATGAATGTAGAAGATATAAAATATTTTTGGACAAATAAATTATGACAGTACAGACCTCGATAACATTTTTAATTACGCAAATTATTTAAAAAAATTCTAAAAAAGAAAGTACGAAGTAATTTTTTCATTTGTTTAATTTTTTTTTTGTTGTATTCATTATGCTGTGTTAGCAATTAAAGTTAACTTAAGTACTTTTATGCTATTATAAAGAGTATTCTTAGGTATGTTATAACTTCTATAAGCTCATCAACAAATAAATAAATATATTAATTACCCCGTGTAGTGTCGTGATCCATTTCTTGCACTATTAACCACGCAGTGGATAGAGCGAAACATTGTCGTCAGTCTCGCGATCTATCAACGAATGTCCATAAGTTTTTTTAAATTAATAATAGGTCCGATAGAATCTTAATTAAACAATAAAATTAAAGGTTTTAATCACGGTTTTTGTTAGAAATAATTACTTTATTCCTCAAGATCTACTCTGTAAAATTAATAATAAATCCAATTCGGGAAATTCCGTTCTTAATTTACTCTAATTAAGCTATGTAAAACTTTCATGTAGAACAAATTTACATCAGTTCATGGAACCCATTTCCCTATAACAATGTTTTCCAGGCCTGCTGCGCCAGCGTCCTCTATAGTGCTAGTTAGTTAGTTATTATTAGAAACACAATTGTACTCTATATCTACACGACCACAAGTACGCGCAGCGGGACCGAGAATGTTACGTGATTATCCAAAGCGAGAGTGTGTTTAAACAATTCCGACTTCCAAACTGAAAGTAAGAATCACTATGGAAGCTAAACACTAAATTCTGCTTACAAATGAGCCTTTATTTTACTTTTCAGTTTAAAAATCGCCTTTACTGAGAGGTTTCTAATCATTACATACTTAATATTATAAACAAAACTTACGTGTTAATCCTTTAAAACAAAAAAAGATTCCTTCGTGTTTCAATATCCGATGATATTGTTGTATTGTTAATCAAACCCAATTGGGAGATGCTTTAAAATCTTCAACACGTACTGAAAAACAAGGGAACACAGTTAGTAAATTTTCTAAAAGTTCAAAATATTGCGATGTGTTTGCGGCAAAAATGGCGTAAAACGTCCAAGTATATTTTATATGTAAATAGATTAAATAATATTTTTTATCGGTAACGTTGAATTAAATTCTGTAATGGACAAACTTCAACTGATTTTAATATAGTTATAACTTAATCATAACTGAATTGGGATAATTAACTCCCATTAAAAATGATTGTTTATATAAAAAACAATTCAATGTGGCATTATCACATAACCTTCATTTCCGGCAGTTATAATTAATAGAAGTTCACTTAAGAAACTTTTATTGCTGTACTCTTAACGAATAATTAATTATTAACGATATAATATTTTAACGCAAGTTCTACTACTGATACATTTAGTAATATCGATAAATATATTAAATTTAAAGAAGTATAAAAGACAAAGCATGAAAAAAATAAAATACACCGCTTATCAGCTTTAGTATAAAAATTAAAAAAATCCCTTTTCCCATTCGGTTCGTTTCAAGTAATGAGTGTGTGCTGTGGCTGTAATTGGCCCTGGCTCAGCATTATGCTGAGGAGCTGAATGTTCCACAGCGCTGGTCATTCTGCCAGAGACCACAGCAGCTAGTTTGCGCCCCAGTCGCAAAAAAATGAAGAAAAGGAATGTAATAAATACTTTGTAGAAAAAAAAATACTAAAAATTTCTAGTGTACCTAGTGAAGTCTTGTGTAAAGGTGTATAGTAAAATTAATAAAAATGTAAATAAAATTAAAAGTTGAAAATAAGAATAATTGTTAAGAAGTAGATAAATATTTTTTTTCGTTCATACATAGTGAGGCCCTACTACGAACTTCGCTCACTCCAGTAAGCTTCCGTTCAGCCCTTCAGTCGGCCGCACTGCGACGGCCCAAGCCAAGGTCCGAGTCTTGCTGGAGACGTTCCTGCGCTAGTCGCGGGAAAACGCCCAAAACAGCGCTAAAAATACGGCCCTCAGTGCGATCGAGCGATCTAACCTAGCAGAAGCCTTTAAAAAGTAAACCCTAAAGTCGAAATTAAACGCCAGGCACCAACAAACTAATTCATGACATCAACAATGCTAGTATTACTTACTATTGCGCCTGGTACTCCTTCTACTTTGTCGATTTACACTCTTTTCCCGTCTATTGTCTTTGTTATTATTTAATATTTTTCTTTACTTACTCCGGCATATATAATAATTCGCCATAAATAATTATTCTATAATTTGTAATTTAATCAATCAAATCTCTTATGAGCTTAGCAGTGTCGCCCAGCCAACGCGTCGGTGTTGATTAATCAAGTGAACCCGCTGTTTGTTTAGCGCCGGTTTAAATAAATGCGACTTGTGCCTTGTAAGCTATATATTATATAGACTAGCTGACCCGGCAAACGTTGTTTTGCCATGTACTTATATTATTCCTAGGAAACATTTTGTTAGTCCAATAAAATAACTATCTACATGATACAAAATAGGGGTCGATTGAAGTGGGCTGAAAATTAGGGGTTGTTTGTATTTTTGAATGCTGTATCATAAAAAAATCTAAAAAATAAAAATTGGGGTGGATACCCTTTATCACTTAGGGGTTTGAAAGATAGATTGAAGCCGATTCTCAAACTTACTGAATATGAATATAAAATTTCATTGGAATCAGTCTAGCCGTTTCTGAGGAGTACGGGAACGAACATTGTGACACGAGAATTTTATATATTAGATGTAAGTTATTTATTGAGTATAACCACGGAATGTGATCGTTGACGTCAACTAATTAATTTTGATAAACTTAAATTTCAGGGCATTTTTTATGTTTGGTAAAAACATATTCACATTATTTATTTATTTTATCAAAGTAATTAATTAAGAAACGTAAAGTAACTAATGTATTATATTCAAAAATTATTTAAAATTTCACATTAAATTTAATAACAAACAACAGGCCGCACAGTAAGTTATGATAATAATTTAATCTAAACTATTCTTACTCTTACTTTCTTCATAATAACTTTTCTATTTTTTTAATTTATTAATTATTTTGATTTTGAATTATTTTAAAAACTTCTTTCAATTTTATGCCATCTCACATATTTTTTCCATGTTCATTATCAAATAACAATATGAAATGGGGTGATAAAGAAAATAGTATTGCAGAGATCGCCTAACACAAAGTGGGTATGGAGCCGTCGGTCATATTCCAGACACTTCAAAAGCTTGGCATCAGCTGTATGTTCGTATACCGTACTATCAACAGATACAAACAACACTTTGTCTATCGAAGACCAGAAAAGATCAGGGCGGCCGCGCACTGTTAGAACTACAAAGGCTGTTAATGCTGTTAAAGCCAGAATTCGTCGAAACCCCATTAGGAAGCAAAATTTCTTATCGTGAGAAATGAAGATTCCCGCTAAGACTCTGTCGCTATACGCAGATGAAAAGCACAGAAATATCGAAATGTAAAAATTTTCACGATTGAAGAACACTACAATAAGCGAAATGATAAAGTGTACGCTCATAGTTCTTAAGAAGTTGCTCAAGTGGTCGGAAAAGTACAACGTGGAACATCCTGCGCCAGTGATAGTTTGGTGGGGCTTGTCTTATCAAGGAGTCACAAAGCAATCAAACCTTTTAAAATGGTCACGAAAGTAATGCAAAAATGCGTATAGGTTAAGGAACAGACTAAACTTCGTAAATAAACAACCTTTGATTATAGTGACGTCTATAATAAAAAAAACGGTTTTTATAAAATATGATTAAAATCTAAATGAAAAACTCAAAACTTCTTAAAATATATTTTTAAATATTAAATACATTATTATTTTAAGAAACCAATACTAAATTTTAATTATATAAAGAACTAGCTGACTCGGTGATCTTCGTTCCGCCTAACAGTCTAATAATATCGTGTTAAGTTAAACTTAATTTAGGATTTCATTAAGGTAATAACATTAATAAAACTTGTTTTGCAAATACAGAAATTTTTTATTGCTTGCCATTGCGAAAGAAGAATGGCAGTTTTACGCCTCTTCTCTCTAGCGCCAATATTGCGTGCATGTTAAAGCACTTTCTGATGCAACATTTTTTTATGAGGTAACACATGTAATCACGATCAAAGGCTGCATAACCAGCCTCTCCTCATACACCTCAAGATCGAAGTTTCTGGAACTGACATGATTCGATGTAAAATGATGCGTAGTTTTGTCAACTCATTGCACCATATGATGTTGGAATTCGTAAAATTAATTAATTAATTTATTGTTATTCGATAACTTATCCAATATTTTATCACTTATTCTGCGATTCGGAGCGGAGAAGAATCCATCAAAAAAGAGATAACTAACATCGTTCCAGCCGATCTTGAGTTATAAGTAATTTAACTAACGCGACATATTTACATTAATCTACTATAACTTTGTTATTCTATTATATGTACGAATCTTACTAAACTTTCTCAAATAGGTACTTTTCGCCTTACCCATAACAAATAAATTAGTTTGTTACTATTTTCATCTAATGTCTTTTTTCATCACAATGTAAATATAATTTGAAAGAAAGAAACAAAAGAGTACTTTAGTTGTAATTTGGCTGTTTTAGTTTCTTATAATGTAATAGTTAAAGTTAGTCATTGAGTGTAGCTTTAAGACCTTATCATGATTTAAAACTTTATATTTCAGAACGGACGACATCTCCGTGTCCAGTTATGAAAATCCTATGACTTGGAAAGGCGGTTCTGATTTATATTTAGAACAAAGCAAACGATTAGGCTACTGTAAGTATTTAAATCCGTGCGATTCCAAGTTTGTAACATCAGCTACGGATATTGCGAAAACTACATAATATATTAACGTCGAGATAACAAATTACAGAGTACGGGACTTCGCCAGAGAAAATAATCTATTCAGTTATAATAAAAACTTAATTTTTAAAACTCTTAATACATAATAATAATAATTTAATTTTAACTCAAGAGAAATAATTATACAAACCCACCCGCTTATTCAATATAATTTTAACTTACGTTAATATTTTACAAACAAAAAAACGACTTAAAATGTGAATTAAAGTTAGCATCCTTGGTGTTCCATTTAATGATTTTGAAGAATTTTATCACAAACAGCTTTATTACCTTGAAGATTGAATATATTTATCAAAGGAAATGATGATTTAGGACTGTATAAAATGGGTGTGAAAAGAAAGTCCCATCTTGATTTTATAATATTTTAATGTAAAGCCTAGGTTGAAATAATATTTAAATTCATTAAAAAAATAGGTAACATAATGTTTAAATTAATAAAACTATGTAGCATTTAAGAAAGTATACAAAATTTAATCAACTGAAGACACCCAAAATAAGAATAATATGAATTGGCTTTTAATACGCAACGATCAGCAGTATTTTAAATTACTTTAAGCGTCATTTACATAGAGTTAATTGAAGGATTTAAAGCGAAATTCTGTGGCCAGAGGCGATACGGTAATCGCATTCGACTTTACACAAAAACAAACTAAGTATACGTTAACCAATCTTTCAATGACTAGGCCGCTTAGCACCTAATCGTATAATTTATAAAATGTTTTCCTTTCAGTATAGAAATTCTCTACATGAGGGTATACTCAAAGGACATATAAAAAAAAATGTAATTACTTTTTTAATAAAATTAAATCTTATTTTCCTTTCAGTAAAAACTCCCGAACGCCCCTGCAGAATATGGCACTGTACTCTTTCCAATCGATGTTGTTGACGTCACATGGGAACATCTTCTTGTCGTGGTCATCCAGAGTGGAGATTAAGGCCTGGGTCTTTTTCGATTTAATAAGCCAGGATGTAGACGTTACCGGTCTAAGAATATCTCGTAGGAGAGATGAACGAGAACCTTCTTTTAAGTGTCTGAAAAGAAAAATAAATGTTACAATTTTGTTGTTGTATCGCTTCTAATGTTCATGCTTATGTGGGTAGGTTCCTAAGTTTCTGGTGAAACAATTCTTGCTTAATTTAACCAAACTATGTCATAAAATATTGATTGATTTCGTGAACGTAGCATTACACAAAAGTCTAATCTCTTTTCTACCTAGAATAAGACATGAAAAGAAAGACAGAACAGCAAGTGCTTGACACATTTATTTGATTTGTTGGTCAAACGGCAACTTGCAAGGCGACTCTTTTAATTTAAAGAAGCCCGAAGTTGCAATAGCGCTGGGACCAAGTTTACGTAATGAGGTATTGGTGGTATATGGTCGTAGATTATTGTTTGTCAAACTTAAAGGTACTTAAAATAACCATGTTAATCCCACTGGCGATATAATGTTAATAGTAGATACGTGAACATTGTATTATTTAATGCAATATTTACATTGTTCTAAATAGATTAAGAATCTGTACGCATATAAAAATTAAATTTGACATTTATATCAACTTTCTCCCACGTTACTTAAAGTTGTGGTAATATCTATTTTAGTTAAATAAAGTTAGGATTAGAGTAAACATTTCCGTGTAATGAATTGTATCAGCCCTCTATGCTTGACACTTTGGCCATTGATAGCGTTTATATTTTCCTTTACTGTAAAAGAAAGTATTTAAACTATTATATATAGTATTAATTCGAACATTCAGATTCTAATGGCACAAAAAAAAACTACCGGTTTTTGAACACAGAGTTCAGAGTTCTCTACTCTGAAGTCTTGTGTTCAAAGTTCAGTCGGGCTCCTTGCCACGATTAACTTAAGCGATAAATGTTTTTATAAATACATAATTTCATGTGTTATCCAAATGGTAAAATATAGTATTAATAAACTATAAACTTTAATTAATATTACCGCCGATTATTTAGCGACAAAATGTGGTACGCATATTATTTTTTTGGTAATCGACACGGTACGCTTTTTTTTACATTAGGAGTGTGATTTCCTAGTGTGAGAGCAGACCTCACGGGTGATAGGTATAATCCGTCAAATCCTTTAATTATAAAGTTTATGCAATATCTTTGTTACAACACATACACGTTATTTGAGGTTTAATTATAAACAATTCTCGACCTGATTTAAAATTTTGAATTTTAATATGTGCATAACTTAACATCCCATGGAAACTAAGATCTAAAAATCGATGTGTGTCAGACACAAAACCCAACCCTACTTGATTATGAAGAGTAATCTACATTATTTATACAAAGTAAACTGTGATTGTCTGCATTGAATAGGCTCCAAAACTACTGGTCCTATTTTAATAAATCCTCGAGGATTAGGGAAAATGTAGATAGATTAGGATAGGCTATATAATGTTTTCAAATAAGTTAGGAATCCCTTTTGAAATCTTTGATAATCTAACCACAAGGTATGAAAAAATACCAATAAATTCGTGTACGCTGAGAAACTATTGACAATACAAACAACGGAACAAAGTAAGGTACTTCAAATACTTAGAAGACATAAATCCAGTCCAGCTTTTTGGTAAATATGACCAACTATTACATATTTAATAATTAGCTACAATGTAGGGAAGGCTAGTTATACATAAAACAAATGCAGACATTCTGAAGCCGCCACCCATGGGTCTGTCGCAGAAAATTTAGAGTCTCCTGTTCGTCAAAGAGTAGAAACTAAAAAATTACCTAGGTTTTTTTCCTCTTAAGACGAGTCCGACATCAGCAAAGAAACAAGGTACTGTTTGCAGAATAAATGTCATGGTATTCACTACGAATGTTGATTTTGATACCTTTATTTCTTGCATGTTCTTTTTAGCTGAAAACAGGTAATTTCACAACTAGCAATAATCATTTCGAATAACATTTTGAATTTTGAGTGGTAAGACCAAAATTATTGAAAGAATTATACGAGCTACTTTTTTTTACGGGTATTTAAATTAATAAAAAGTAGATCGTAAAGTTTAATTAACCATAAGAATAATAAAAGTCGAAAAAATGATTTTTAGCCTATCCACCTTAAAAGGCCGAGTACAACAAAAAAATACCAAATAAGTACCATTTTTTTTCTATGATTTTGGTAGCTTTGGTAGCGTTTTTAAACTAAGCTAAAAGCTATGGAAATTTCTTTTTATATTTTTAAAATGAAGTCGAATTTTTGGGCAAATCCAGCTAAAAACTAAACTTCTAACTTAAAAACCTTTTTTGAGTAGTTTTAACTAATTTTAGGAAGCTGAGATTTTTTTTATTTGAACAACATTTAAGACAATCATTTCACAGATAAAAAAACAGCAAAATACCTACAACAAAAAAATATCAATTTTTGAAACCTCGCTGGCAGAAAACATTAAAAAAACACAAAAAAAATTATAACTCGAAAACTACAAAAAATGGCGGAACATACATAATATTATATATGGGTATTTTCGTATACCCCCAGGTGTGAGGAATCTAAAATACATTAATTGACGTCACTAGTTGGACCAATCTGAATATGGTGTGGGGTAATTTAATACAGTTACACTAAATAAGTACCGGAACAACAACACGGCTGTACTAAAAATCACTCAACAATTTCTAACTTGACTATTTTCACTGACTATATACTGAGAGGTATGAATGAGGGTGACCAAATTGGCGCTATCTATACGGATATAGAAAAAGCTTTTAATCGTGTTGATCATATTATCCTGCTACATAAGCGTTTCTCTCTTGGAATACGTGGTGATCTTTACAGATTAATAAAGTCATACATTACTAACAGACGGTAAGCAACAGTAATATGCGGGTACAAAAGCATGTTCACTAAGTAATTACAACAGGAGTACCCCAAGAGTCAATACTTGGCCCATTATTATTTAATGCTTATTTTGTACAATATAAAATACTGTTTTCACTTTTCTTAAAATCTTATGTTCACGGATGACCAAAAAATTTTCTTAAGAATAAAATCAATAGATCTTTTATATTTAATCAAATTTAACAAGTTCTTAATAGGCTAGAAATATATTACAAACAAAATTAACTTTCAATAAATAAAAACAAATGCAATAAGATAACTTTTTCGCGTAAAAACGAAAAATACAATACACTTACAAAATTGACCTGGGAATATTATTAGACGAAAAAATTGGCCTATCAGAACATATCGATAATATAACAGGCAAAGCGTATAAGCATTAAGCAACTAGGATTTGTCAAGCGGTCATGCAAGACATTTAATAACATACGTTGCATTAAAAGTCTATATTTTGCTTAAGTTAGAAGCGTGATGGAGTATGCGGGTGTTATCTGGTACATTTAATATGGAATTAAATAAAATATAAAAAAGCAGTTGAAAATATACAAAAGAAGTTTGTGAAATTCCTAAGTTTAAAAAAATATCAATGTTTATGCAAATATTTTAATTAAGACTCTTTGGAATGTCGGTGAAGTCAGCAAGACTTGCTTTTTTACACGCTATTCTTAATGGGCGGATAGATAGCCCCTATTTGCTGTCGTTAATTTCTCATAAAATTCCTCCTCCTTATGCGACAAGACATACAAAATTGTTCCATGTGCCTCGTACAAACTCGAATTACCTGCAAAATTCGCCAATGTTTCGGGTTTTATCTAACTATGACACTAATTATGAGGATATTGATATTTTCCACCTCACCAAAGAAGATGTGAGAAAGTATTTGAAGGGGCGGGAAGATTCTAATTTTGTTTAAGCAGTGATTTGAAATATTGAGTATTGTTTGTTGTTTTAAATGTCAAATATCAGTTTTCTTTATATAGTTTTGTATTTTAATTAACTTATTTGTTTTCTGTTTCGTATATATTATTTATCTATGTTATCTGTTTCGGCTTTCTGTATTGTCTGAGTGTTTTGTTTTATAATAAATATATGTTAGCTGTAAAATTACTTAAGTGAATAAATAAATAACAGCGCAGTTGCAGCGAAAGTATGTTAAACGTCTGATTTGGTACTCTGTTAAAATTCTAATTATTTCTATTAAGTTAAAATTAAATCATTATTAATTATTATAACTGAACAGAGAATTTTCTCTTGTGAAGTCCCGTACTCTGTAACTTGTTTACCGACGTAAATGTATGAAATTCCAATGCAGTTTCTTAATATCCGTAGCTGATATTGTATCATGACTGGCTAATTAAGATTTTACGCCATGTATTCTAAGTAGATTAATTATACTTACAGTAGCCTAATCGTTTGCTTTGTTCTAAATATAAATCAGAACCGCCTTTCCAAGTAATAGGATTTTCCGAACTGGAGTTTATATTATACACGGAGATGTCATCCGTTCTGAAATATAAAGTTTTAAATCATGATAAGGTCTTAAAGCTATACTCAAAGAGTAACTTTAACTATCAAGTTATGATTTTAATATGTTTATAGTAGATCAAAACCGATTCAAAAAACTAAAAGAGCCAAATTATAACTGAAGTACTCTTTTGTTTCTTTTTGGAAAATTGTGTTTACACTGTGAAGAAAAAAGACTGACATTAGATAAAAATGGTGACAGAGAAGTTATTCTTTATTGATAAGGCGCAAAGTATTTGAAAATCATCAGTTAAGATTCGTAGGAATAAGCGAAAAACAAAATTATAGGATATTATAGAAAAACACAAAAAATTAACAGATTTTAATGGAATTTTGTGTTTTAAGTTTACTATTACTGATAAAATTCACATATAACATATAGCGCCGTATTCAGCACAATACAGCCCTAGCAATACAGACTTTGGTAACTTACATAGCTCCCTTAGCCCCGGCTATGATGATTAAATTTGCAACGTAATCAACGGGAATAAGATCGCAAACGACATCCTCAGTGCTATATATGTACGGATTGAGACCCCTGGATAAATTACTGAAGACGGCTGTAGCTGACACCCAACTGTCCACCCAACCAGGAAGCGGCTCGTGGTACATTGGAGTAACTGGAAAATATAATGTTTACAGAACTTTATTTCTCATTACAATTTTTTTTTAATATTTTATAGATACACATCGCAATCAGCTGTCCCAATTTAAGTCTACTAGGCTCATTCTAATATGTATCTTCAATTCCCTTTTGAATTGGTTAAACGCGCTAATATTACAAATTTTAGAGGGTAATTGCTTAAATAATTGCACACCCTCATAGTTAATAGACTTCTTCAAATAATTTGTACGCGGCTTCGGCAAGATAAGCAAACTCGCTCGACGAGTATTGCGTGTAGTAGTGTGTTTGTTTTTTTTAAATGATAAGCTACTATGGAGAGAGTTATTTAATTTTTAAATTTAGATACAGGTGCTATAAACATATACACTCGCGAGCAAACAAATCGACTCAAGCGCTACCTCTGCATTCAAAGATTGTTTTAAGTGGAAGTACTCGTATACAACATTTTAATAAAAATGATATGTCATTTGAAAGCTTAAAACTTCAGCTTTTATGATATGAGATCATAATACCCATGTATTCTTTTGTTTATTATTGGTGTCTGAACTTAAATGGAGGAAAAATGGGATTTTGGGTAAAGGAGTTGTGTTTAGAATTGACAAATAAAACACGTTTTTAGGATACGTTTTTGTAGGAATACCTTCCCACTCGTCTAACAAAGCTGCCTTCAATTATTCAAGGCTCGAATGGGCTGGATTTCTTGCTCGTACCCTTTGCTTGAGCTCATCCCACAAATGCTCGACGGGATTTATGTCTGGACTGAGCGCAGGCCAGTCCATTGTGCGCAAATCGAAGAAACTGCTGAGTAACGCGCGCTGTGTGGCATCGAGCATTGTCATGCATTAGGATGAAGTCTTCGTCAACAAATCCTGCGTAGGGCCCAACATGGTCCAGGAAAATATTTGTGATGTACCTATCAGCTGTCAGTCCTGCTCTTCGGCGTACTCCAGGCACAAAATCAAGCTGGGTTTTACCCTCCAACGAGATATCAGCCCACATCATGCAAGAACCGCCACCATAGGCAACGATTTCTGCGAATCAGCATTGGGAAAATCGCTCTCCCGGACGCCTCTCCTGTCACTGCCATGCAGACACATCCTGCACTCGTCAGTGAACAGGATCGATGCCCAATGCTCTCGAGCAAACTGTAGCCGAGCTTGCCGGTGGCCTGCAGTCAATTTGGGGCCCGTTGCAGGCCTTTTTTGAATCAGGTTGCTGACAGTTATACCTCGAACACGTCTCAGCTCGCCCTGTTGATACGCGACTGATAAAGGTTGAAGGGTAACGGGGGTTTTAATAGGGGTAGAGGGTAGCGCAACTGGCTGGTAGCGTAGTGAGTAATTTGTCCCATACGCCCTAATCTCGCAAATTAACATGTTGGTAGTTTATTTAATCGTGTTGATGTTTTTTTTCAAAGCTTAGGTTTCAAGCTTTCAAATGACATATTATTTTTATTTAAATGTTGTATACTTTTATTTAGAACAATGTTTGAATGTAAAGGTAGCGCTTGAGTCGATTTATGATTTCGTAGTTGTTTAATTTAGTAGTGCTTTGATTAATTTATTTTGTAGAGTTTGTATGTTAGAAATTTTGTTTTTGCATGCTGTACCCCATATTTCAATAAGATATATTAATTATAACCATGTTTGAAAGACCGCTTATACTTGAGACCGCAACACTTGCCGTGTTGTGCCGGCTTATAGAATAGCAACTCTCCATCTCTATCAGTGGGTGTCGTAAGAGGCGACTAAGGGATTTTTAAGGCGTAGGGCAGTGACGACCCCATCGCCCTCTGGTGGAATATTTGAACAACAACTATTTCCACCAAAGCAGTCAGTTAGTCCAAGTAGTGGGAGTGTCATGCTGCATAAGCAGCCGAATAAGCCGACACGATCGGGGTAATACCACTTTCCCACTGAAAACAAGCGTGAAGTGGCCCAAGCAGGACGTGTGTCGCGTTTCGTTTAATATTGTGGGACTCCCGGAAGCTCATCCCCTTCCTCTCCAAATCATGGCAGCGTTATTCAATAAAAAATTGTTTAAAAAAAGAGTTTACTCCTCCCTCAAAGGCCGGCAACGCATCCACTAAAAATGGGTGTCTATGGGCTGCGAAGACTGCCCTTTTTGGTCGTCCCGCAAGCTCGTTTGCCCCCCTATTATATAATAAAAAAATATATATATTAAGTGTACCTTGAAACCTGGCTTTCTTCTGATACAAGTTAAACAATTGTAAAAGGGATTTTACTTAACTTTTTGTTCGTATTATCAGCAGATAATTTAAATGGAAGAGTTCCAAACGATATTCTATCTCGGTTGCCGGATTAATTTATATAGGCCGAGGTAATTGACCTCTGGTGCGTTGTAATTATAAATAAAATATTACAATTGTATTATAATTATTGTAGGAAAAGCAATAAGTACATAATATTAGCTCAAAGAGAAGATTAAAAAACTGAAAACTAAAATTGTGTTGTTAAAAAAAGTTCTTACCCATTGATGGTCGTACTATAATAGTCGGTAAGTACTCTTTATTTTGCCTCACTACTTCTTCGCATAACCCCTTAGATAGTGTATATGTATTATTAACATCCGCTGAAAATTAAAAAAATCAGATTTAAACACATTACATTCGTCTAATCGCATAGAAGACACGCGGAGAGCAATTCTGCTATCTGGACTATCAAAAATGGCTTTTCTTGATATCATCATACACCAACCGTCTCAGTCTTAATGGGGATTCTTGCAAAGAATTCCATTCTCAAAAGGGATTAACCACCACGGCTGAATTGGTCAGGTTGTTGCGGTGCTACATTGTAAGGAAACCAGCATGTCTAAAGTCTATAAATATAGAGCAGAAAGTAGATCACCAGCTCGCTAATAAAGATTCTAACTGACGGATATTCAAACATTTCAGGTCAAGTCTACGAGTCGTAGAGCCGCCAATTTTAAAACTAATCGTTTTAGGAGGTGAAAACATACCGACATATTCATTTACTTTCGTATCATCTGTTCCATGGTCTCGTATCATTTGTCGGACTGCGGATAATTCTTTCTTAGGAGTGTATAGCTTCTCTTCAATTAATTTAATATGGGAATTGGAAAAGGCGGTCGAAATATAGACGAATTTCTGAAATAATAATTATGTAATAAAAGTTGGCGCCTGGTAGATAGTACCGGTGACCGCAGAGCTGGCACTTTCCTGGCTCAAAGAATAAGTCTCGCAATACAGCGAGGAAATGTTGCCAGCGTTAAAGGTACACTGCCACAGGGACCAAACTTTTTAAATTTGTTTTAATTTTCATTTTATTTATTTTTAATTATTTTTATTATTACTTTATAGGTTAAGAAAATTGTAAATACTGTATTTGTGTAAATAAACAACAATTAGATAAATTGTAATAAACTTTTTTTAATTTTTTATATATTCATAAATGCATCTAATGTAACGCTTCTTTTTATCAAATCGTTTTTTAAATTTTTCAGGAAAAAATCTTAGATGGTTAACAAACACACGTGTAAAACAAAGTTGATTATGATATATCTATGCATATTTTGTTTTCCTACAAAAATTTATGGACCTCGCTTATCTCGCTACATACAATATAATTGATCTAAAATATACATACACATATTAGATAACGATTTTGTATGATTTGTATAAACCTTTACAAAAATCAAAAGCATTCGGATGTTTTTATTAAATACTAGCTGACCCGGCGAACGTACGTGTTTCAGATTAGTTGAACTTAATTTATTATTTTATGGAAGTAATACAATTAATACAAAATAAATACGGTAATAATGTAAAATAATAAAATGAGAAATAAATTTTTTAGTATATTTAACTACTTAAATTGATACTTAATACATTTTCCTTAGTTTACATAAATTTCTGAACGCACGCATAAATATTTGACAACCAATATATATGTTAATCCTTTTTCATTTCTAACACAATTCTACAATTTTGTAATCTAAAATACGCTATTATCCACAGACATCAAATATTTATAACAATACTCACTTCTAAATTTCTTATACTCCTAGATAAATCTATCACTCGTTGTGTTCCCTCTACGTTAATGTTCATCATATCTTGAAATTTGTCAGTGAATCTGACGGTAGCTGCCGAGTGAAATACTAATGACACCTAAAAAAAGTATAATTATTTATCTAACAATTTTCAATTCATAAAGGTCTGCCAACAGGTGCTACAATAAAAATTAAAATACCTTGTAATATGAGACATCTATTATTTTGTAAATTGTAATTCTGATGTACCTAACTTAAAAAATCTGCTCGGATTTCTTTCTATATGTCTCTGCCAACGGAATTTGAAAATATGATAGTTTAATTACTGTATATGATATAAAAATATAACGTACCTTATCAGCCAAAGTCTCTTTGTCATCTGGCGTTAAACCCAGCTGGGATGTTGTAATGTCTCCTTCGATGGGAATTACTTTCTTCAGATCACCAGGCCTTGTTTGTTTTAATTTGTTGAAAAGCTGAATAAAGTAATAAATTTAATTAAAATTTAATAAACTACAAACATCCCTAAGAGTCTGCACACATTTTAAACGGTTCTTTATCGTTCAATTTAGTATGTACTCGTTATAAAGATAACACAATAATAACACAATACAAAGGTATGAACTTGGAATTTATACCAAAATGTTAAAAGTCAAAAAAAGACCGTATAACTTTGTACATACACGGCATAATAATCAGATATATTTCTGCGTTTGTTTCATTGATAATTAGATTAGTAGGCGACGAGCCAAAACAATGATTGGTTTTCTGAGGTCGATGTTATGTTTTAAACAATATTATTAGCCAATTAATCTTGAACACTAACCGGAACATCAAATATTTTTTGTAAACGTTTTTCTGTGTCAGCGCCCTGCTTAGGTCTAATCAGCACAAACACATTTTCAATATCCTTGCAATTGGAAAGTAACCTTTCAATAAATACCTGAAATTTGATAATAATTAGGTAAATTTTATTCTTTGTAAAATTTAATTAAATCCCCATCAGTATCCGATCAGAATCATATACTTTGCAACGTGTTCAATATTCACCCCCATATTTAAAAAAAATCTAATAAGTACACAGCTTTAACTAAAGTACTTTTGTATCAAACGGTGTTTCGTTGTGATATTGCGATAATGTGATAATTCACAGCGGCGGTCGCGCTCAAATCAGTCGTAAAGCAGTCATTTTACGATTTGGCATTCTGATAAAAAATAAATTACAAGCTGCAAAAAACCGCTGTGAGAGTGCGAAAAGTGAGTTACAGAATCGCACGGCTGAACTTTAGTTAAGAGAGTGAAATGATACTTTATTTTTTGTTGTGCAGGGTGCAATAATGTAAAGCATTTATATACATATTTAAATGTACCAAACATTTATATTTATACTAGCAGACCGGCCAAGCGTTGCTGTGGCTAAGGTTTTTGTTATATCACATAGTAGTAACCTATTCAAGGGAAACGGTAGGAGAACACCAGTCATGGGGACCACCATGCTTTTTTGGTGGTAATGCCATTTAATTGTAGCTTATGTGAAATGTTGGTACTTTCAACACAGCGCCATCTGTTAGAATTGTGACCATCAAATAATCAACAAATATTTTGCAATAAAATAATATTGCGGGTATAAATTGAAATGTAAGCTATCCTATCTTTTAAGTTGGATCAAACTACACACGGTGTGCAAATTTGATTGATATCGGTTCGGTAGTTTAGGAGTCCATAGCGGACAAACAACGTGACACGTAATTTATATACCTATATTAAGATTATATTTACATTTCTCAAATTAAGGGTGTAGACGAGAAAAACTGACAAGAAACTCCCGGCTCCTGTGTTAAATCGAAAGTTTTGAAGTGAAACTTCTTTAGCGCATGAGGGTAATTTTTTTACGGTTGAAGCGCAATAATAATAATATTAGCGTCACGAAGATGCGCAGCGTTTTTGTCGAAGAAAAGGGAGAGAGCGATTAAGACCGATTGAGAGACAGTGAGAATTACCTTATAGAAATTCTATTTTAAAAATTAAAATTTAAATAATGAGCTTTTTTTTTTACGCAAAATAATTTTAAAAAGGAGGAGAATATTATAAAAATTAAAGGAAAAATGGAAAGGAAGGGGATGACGGGTCTGGGCGGTACTGCATACGATTTTTTTGCATTTTCTGAGAAGATTTACTATGGTAATATATATATATTTTTTTACCATAGGAAAGTAGAGATTTCAACAATCTGAAAGCACACCAACTTTTTGAAAATAGCTGATATTTTGACGGGTGAATTTTCGATTGAAAATTAGGGTGTTTTTTCAATATTAATTCAAAATAAGGTGAAAAAATAAATATTTTTAATCAAATAAATTACAGCGTATTTGGAACATAGAAAGGTAAGTTTTCACCAAATTTCGTTAAAAAAAAATTTGTAAAAGATAAAAATTAAAAACCAAAAACTTGGTTTTTTGAATTTTTCACATAAATTTGAGGTTATGTGAATACAAAAGTTTAGATCTTTTTATTACCTACAACTTTGCGATTTAACTTTCTTCGATAGGACTTTTAGTTTTGCCGGAAATCGAGATAAACCGTTTTTTACCCTTAAAACTCCCCCCCCCTTCCCTTCCCGACCTCAGATCGCCCGTAAATTATTTTTCCTTTAATTTTTATAATATTATCCTCCCTTTCCAAAAGGTTTCATCCTACTATTATTTTTTTCACTTGTTATTTATTTTAAAGGCCATCTGCACTGACTGGGGTTTTCTATAACAGTTTTCAGCTGAGTTCTACAAAGCCGATTTTCAATTGATATCATAATTGATAATTGACTGAAATTGCACTAGCATAAAATGATGATTCTAACTATTATGGCATAAAATTAATTCCGATATAGTCTATATATATAAAAATGAAACCCGTTTTCCGTTGTCACGACATAGCATGAAAACGGCTTGACCGATTTGTCTGATTCTTTTTTTTATAATATTCCTTGAAGTACGAGGATGGTTCTTACGGTGAGAAAAATTAAAAAAAAATTAGTGAATAAGTCTAAAAACAACGATTTTCCCATACAAAATATTCGTAATAATACTTAAAAGTCAATTTGAACTTTAATACCATACCATAAAGTTCAAGTGTTAGTGGAGGGGTTCCGGGAAGGTAAATTTTAATTTTTTGACATAATGTATTTGTTGTCTTATCAACTTTCTTTTTTTTTATCTTACCAGCCAGACCGGTGTCCCAAATAGCAGAATAAGTATTTAAAAAAATAAAGAATCGACTGTTAGGCGGTACGCGTACGATGTTTGCCAGGCCAGCTAGTTTTGTTATAAAATTGAAGCATTGATTCGTCAGAATGCCGAGACGCTTCGGATTCGAAATCCGTAAATTTTTCTGTGCCAACTAATATAATTATTATAGTTAAGATTCCACCGACCAAAAAGAGTTAATAATACGTAATACTAGACATGAGAGAAATAAAAAGAAACCTATAAACGTACCTTTCCAACAAAGCCTGTTGCTCCTGTAACGAAAACCGATTTTCCCGCGTAATAATCTGCCACCCGTTGGTAATTTGTCTCCAGTGACCCAGACCTGTAAAAGTACTTTATGTAGCAATGCTATGCCGTAGCGCCATAGTAGCTCTAACCGAAATAATATATTTACTTTGGGATAGATAATTATCCCATCTAATGAAAACCAAACTATAAAACCATCATTTAATAATGAAAAAAGGGTGCAAAAATCCTTTTTTTCAACTTGCCTGGAAATGTTAAGGTTTCTAGATTCGATGAAAAATACAAGCACAAATATGTGTGTGCATAAATCATGGAATTATTCATTAATTTGGCACTACGAACTGGCCTTGGCACGTATAAGAATACTCAAAAAGTTTGCGATCGGAATTAAAATAGGTAAATTGCCACATGGTCTAAAGTCCAGCAATTAGGACAATGCTATGCAAGTTTATTATTTCTCAGTATATTTTAGTAGTTTTTACGTAAATATTATTTTTTTACGGCTTTATTAGTAATAAAAATGTATGCGTCTTTTAACCATATTTGAATATATTTTACTTAAAATTAAAGTTTATTTTCAGATTTGTTTTAAATACTCGTAATATGCAGAATACAAGCGAAAGGTGACACACAAACTCGAATTTATAACTTACTCTGACCTCTAACAATTAAATAGAATAAAATACATTTTTTGTACTTCTGCATTCAATCAATATTATCTTTTTTTGAAATATGTACTTAATGTAGGAGATGTAAAATATTTTTTGATAAATAAATAATGACAGTACAGACCTCGATAAAAAAATTAATTACGCAAATTATTCAAATAATTATAAAAAAAGAAAAAGAAAAAAAAAATACATAGCAAAGTCTAAAAAAGGAAGTACGAAGTAATTTTTTCATTTGTTTAATATGTTTTTGTATTCATTATGCTGTGTTAGCTATTTAGATATACTTAAGTACTTTTATGCTATTTTACGGAATATTATGTTTGTATTATGTAAGTATGTGATTACCTCTATAAGCTGATCAACTTATAAATAAATATATTACCCCGTGTAGTGTCGTGATCCATTTTTTGCAATATAAACCACGCAGCGGATTGAGCGAAACATTGTTGTCAGTCTCGTTATCTACCAAAGAAAATCCATAAGTTTTTAAAGTGTATTCCAATTGCGGAAATTTCGTTCTTTATTTACTCTAATTGATCTTAATTTAGCATTGAAAAGAAGCCAGGTAAAATTATCCTGTAGGCTAAATTTACAGGCCCTTAACATCAGTTCATTGAACCCATTTATTTATAGACTAGAACAATGTTTTTTATACACACACACACAACTTCACGACAAGAACGAGCAGACGAAGGACCGAGAATTTTACGTGATTATCCAAAGCACGTGTTTAAACAATTCCAACGTCCAAACTTAAAGTAAGAATCACTATGGAAGCAAACACTAAATAATGCTTTCAAATGAGCCTTTATTTTACTTTTTAGTTAAAAGATCGCCTTTACTGAGAGGTTTCTAATCATTATATACTTTATATAGCAAACAAAACTTACGTATTAATCCTTTAAAACAAAAAAATATTCCTTCGTGTATCAATACTCGATGTTGTTGTATTGTTAATCAAAGCCCTTAAATTGGTAGATGCTTAAAAATCTTCCACACCTACTGAAAAACAAGGGAACACAGTTAATCAACTTTAAAAAAAATCATATTATTGCGAAGAGTTTGCGGCAAAAATGGCGTAAAACATCCAAGTATAATATGTTATATGTATATATAGATTAAATAATATTTTTTATCGGTATCGTTGAATTAAATTCTGTAATGGACAAACTTCAACAGATTTTAATATAGTTATAACTTAATCATAACTGAATTGGGATAACTCTGATTAAAAATGATTGATTATATAAAAACAATTCAATGCCACTATACTTCATGTATTATATTACCTGCATTTCCGGCAGTTATAAATAGAAGTTTACTTAAAAAACTATTGCTGACCTCTTAACGAATAATCAATTATTAACGATATAATATTTCAACGCAAGTTCTACATATTTAATTAACAATTAAAATAAATATTGATTTTTAGGAATTAAATCGAAAAATATATTGAATATATTAAATTTAAAGAAGTATAAAAGACAATGCATGAAAAAAATAAAATACCCTGCTTATGAACTTATATAATAAATTATATGTCACCGCTTTAGAATAAAAATTTAAAAAATCCCTTTTCCATTCGGTTCGTTTCAAGTAATGCGTGTGTGCTGTGGCTGTAATTGGCCCTGGCTCAACATTATGCTGAGGAGCAGAATGTTCCACAGCGCTGGTCATTCTGCCAGAGACCACAGCAGCTAGTTTGCGCCTCAGTCGCAAAAAAATAAAGAAAAGGAATGTAATAAATACTTAGTAGAAAAAAATAATAATAAAAATTTTCAGTGTACGTAATAAAGTCTTGTGTAAAGGTGTATAGTAAAATTATTAAAAATGTTAATAAAATAAAATTAAAAGCTTAAAATAAGAATAATTGTTAAGAAGTAGATACATTTTTTTTTCGTTCATACATAGTGAGGAGTTGGGCTTTACTACGAACTTCGCTCACTCCAGTAAGCTTCCGTTCTGCCCTTCAGTCGGCCGCCCTGCGACGGCCCAAGCCAACGCCGCTGCGCTAGTCGCGGGAAATCGCCCAAAACAGCGTAAAAAATACGGCCCTCAGTGCGATCGAGCGGTCTAACCAAGCAGAAGCCTTTAAAAAGTAAACCCTAAAGTCGAAATTAAACGCCAGTCACCAACAAACTAATTCATGACATCAACAATGCTAGTATTACTTACTAAAGCGCCTGGTACTCCTTCTCCTTCTACTTTGTCGATTTACACTCTTTTCCCTTCTATTGTCTTTGTAATTATTTTATATCTTTCTTTACTTACTCCGGCATATATTATAATTCGCCATATATAATTATTCTATAATTTGTAATTTATTCAATCAAATCTCTTATGAGCTTAGCAGTGTCGCCCAGCCAACGCGTCGGTGTTGATTAATCAAGTGAGCCCGCTGTTTGTTTAGCGCCGGTTTAAATAAATGCGACTTGTGCCTTCTAAGCTATATATATAGACTAGCTGACCCGTCAAACGTTGTTTTGCCATGTACTTATATTATTTCTAGGAAACATTTTGTTAGTCCAATAAAATAACTATCTACATAATAAAAATAGGGGTTGATCGAAGGGGGGTGAAAATTAGACGTTGTGTGTATTTTTGAATGTTGTATCATAAAAAAATAAAAACATTAAAAAAAGTCTAAAAAATAAAAATTGGGGTGGAGACCCCTATTATTATTTTTTAGAATTTTTCACGATCACTTTGGGGTTTGAAAGATAGATTGAAGCCGATTCTCAGACTTACTGAATATGAATATAAAATTTATTTGGAACAGTCTAGCCGTTTCGGAGGAGTACGGGTATAGAATTTTATATATTAGATGTATGTTTTTTATTGAGGATAACCACGGAATGTGATCGTTGACGTCAACTTATTAATTTTGATAAACTTAAATTTCCGGGCATTTTTTTGTCTTTGGTAAAAACATATTCACATTATTTTTTTATCAAAGTGATTAATTAAGAAACGTAAAGAAATTAATGTATAGAATTTAACAAAAAACAACAGGTCGCACATTAAGTCATCATAATAATTTAATCTAAACTATTCTTATTCTTTACTCTTCATAAAAACTTTTTTTCAATTTATTAATTATTTTGAATTTGGAACACGCATATTATCTTAAAAACTCCTTTCAATTTTACGCCATCCCACATATTTTTTCCATGTTCATTATCAAATAACAATATGGAATGGGGTGATAAAGAAAATAGTGGGTATGGAGCCGTTGGTCATATTCCAGACACTTCAAAATCTTGGTATCAGCCGTATGTTCGTATACCGTACTATCAACAGATACAACACTTTGTCTATCGAAGACCAGAAAAGATCCGCGCGCTGTTAGAACTACAAAGGCTGTTAATGCTCTTTAAGCCAGAATTCGTCGAAACCCCATTAGGAAGCAAAAAACCTTATCGTGAGAAATGAAGATTCCCGCTAAGACTCTGTCGCTATACGCAGATGAACAGCACAGAAATATCGAAATGTAAAAAGTTTCACGATTGAAGAACACTACAATAAGCGAAATGATAAAGTGTACGCTCATAGTTCTTAAGGAGTTGCTCAAGTGGTCGGAAAAGTACAACGTGGAACAGCCTGCGTCAGTTATAGTTTGGTGGGGCTTGTCTTATCAAGGAGTCACAAAGCAATCAAACCTTTTAAAATGGTCACGAAAGTAATGCAAAAATGCGTGTAGGTTAAGGAACAGACTAAACTTCGTAAATAAACACCCTTTGATTACAGTGACGTCTATAATAAAAAAACGTTTTTTGACGTGATAACGTCTTTAAAATCGTTTTAGTCGGGTGACATGTTTAGAAACTTGTGTCACACCAAAACCTCACGAGCGCGATCGCAGGTATAACGAGAGAGAGACGGACCGATCTCCCGTCTCATCTCGAGCGCTGCCAGTCATTCCGTGAAACTTGTCACGCGGAATCCTCACGAGCGGAGGCTGGCATAGCGTTCGAGTGAGTAGACCGATCTTCCGTCTCTCTCACTCTAGCGGCATACAAACGAATGGAGATTTGTTATCTTCATTAATTCCTTACTTCCCAAAAACTTATATCACCAATAAGACGTTATCACGTAAACATCTCGATCGTAAACCTACTTTACAAACAACCAATATTTTTTATAAATGATTAAGATCTAAATGAAAAACTAAAAACTTCTTAAAATATATTTTTAAATATTAAATACGTTAACGTAAAAGTTTTTTTTATTAATAATACTCTACTCATCTGCCATTATGTCCAGAGACTTTTCTATCTCTCAAATATTTCAAAATATATTTTCCAGTTATTCTAATGTACCACGGGCCGCTTCTGGGCTGGGTTGAGTTGGGTGGCAGCTACAGCCGTCTTCAGTAATTTATCCAGGGGTCTCAATCCGTACATACTGAGGATGTCGTTTGCGATCATATTCCCGTTGATTACGTCGCAAATTTTGCTATCATAGCTGGGGCTTAGAGCTATATAAGTTACCAAAGTTTGTATTGTGAGGCTGTATTGTGCTTAATACCATATGTGAATAATTCAATCTAATTAATAATAGACATATTTTAATTCAAATTAATTAAAATCTGTTTATTGTTTGTGTATTTGAAGACGTATATGTATATAAAAAATATTGCAGTAAAGAAATAATGTACATAAATAATAAATAATAATTTATATTAATAATAATTAATATCTATTTTCGATAAACAAATTTTATATAGTATGTATAAATATAAATCTTTAGCATAAGCCAGTATCTTAAAATATCTTATTTTGTCATTAAATTATCGTATTTCTTATAACATATCTATTGCAATGTTGCACATTAGTAGATACGAGTTGACCATTTAAATATTATGTACTAAATTTTAATTATATAAAGAACTAGCTGAATCAGCGATCTTTGTTCCGCCTAACAGTCTAATAATATCGTGTTAAGTAAAATTTAATTTAGTATTCCATTAAGGTTTAACATTAATACAACTTTTTTGCAAATACAGAAATGTTTTATTGCTTGCCATTGCGAAAGAAGAATGGCATAAGCCTCTTCTCTCTAGCGCCAATATTGCGTGCATATTAAAGCACTTTCTGATACAAAATTTTTTTTTGAGGTAACACATGTCTTCTATCAAGATCAAAGGCTGGTTATGCATCTCCTCATGCACCTCAAGATCGAAATTTCTTGAACTGACATGAATTCATTGTAAAATGGTGCGTAGTTTTGTCAACTGATTGCACCACATGCTGTTGGAATTCGTAAAATTAATTTATTAATTTATTGTTATTCGATAACTTATCCGATATTTTATCTGTTTATCCGTTTAACAAATTTATAAAACAAAGTCGCGTTAGACTTAGTTTTATAAATTTAATCTACTATAACTTTGTTATTCTATTATTTGTACGAATCTTAATTAACTTTCTCAAATAGGTACTTTTCGCCTTACCCGTAACGAATAAATCAGTTTGTCACTATTTTCATCTAATGTCTTTTTTCATCACAATGTAAATATAATTTGACAGAAAGAAACAAAAGAGTACCTACTTTATTTGTAATTTGGCTGTTTAAGTTTCTTATAACTTAATAGTTAAAGCTAGTCTTTGAGTATAGCTTTAAGACCTTATCATGATTTAAAACGTTATATTTCAGAACGAACGACATCTCTGTGTATAATATAAAGTCCAGTTTAGAAAATCCTATTACTTGGAAATGCGGTTCTGATTTATATTAAGAACAAAGCAAACAATTAGGCTACTGTAAGCATAATTCCGTGCGATTCCAAGAGATAAAATGGGTGTGAAAAGAAAGTCCCGTCTTGATTTTATAATATTTTAATGTAAAGCCTAGGTAAAAAATAATATTTAAATTCATTAAAAAAATAGGTAACATAATGTTTAAATTAATAAAACTTTGTCATATCAACTGAAGCCACCCAAAATAACAATGATGCTTTTAATACGTTAAATCATTTTTTATACTCAAAGGACATATAAAAAAAATGTAATTACTTATTTAATAAAATTAAATCTTATTTTCCTTTCAGTAAATACTCCCGAACGCCCCTGCAGAATATGGCACTGTACTCTTTCCAATCGATGTGGTTGACGTCACATGGGAACGACTTCTTGTCGTGGTCATCCAGAGTGGAGATTAAGGCCTGGGTATTTTTAGATTTCATTAGCCAGGATGTAACCGTTCCCGGTCTAATAATATCTCGTAGGAGAGATGAACGAGAACCTTCTTTTAAGTGTCTGAAAAATGAAAATAAATATACAATTTTGTTTTTGTATCGCTTCTAATGTTCATGCTTATGTAGGGGGGTTCCTAAGTTTCTGATGAAACAATTCTTGCTTAATTTAACCAAACTATTTCATAAAATATTGATTGATTTCGTAAACGTAGCATGACACAAAAGCCTAATCTCTTTTCAACCAAGAAAATAAAGACAGAACAACAAGTGCTTGACACATTTATTTGGTATGGTGATCAAACGGCAACTTGCAAGGCGACTATTTTAATTTGATGAAGCCCCAATCAAGCTGCAGTAGTGCTGCGACCAAATTTACGTAGTGATGTATTTGTGGTCGTAGATTATATTATAGATAAAAAGGGCAATCTTACAGGTAGCCGAAAATAAATACTTCATTTATGGGCCTAAGTATACGCTGGTATAACATATTTCCTAGTGAAAAAACATTAATGTGCAAAGGTTACTACACAGTTAATGACCACGTAGAAGACAAAAACGCGTGACAATAGTTCTAGTTATAATGTTATAATTTGTTTTGTTACCTTTGAAGTGTTGTGACTATGTGTGTAATGGTGAATGTGGTAAATCACAGAACAGTTTTTTATTTTTTTTTACTTATGTAACTTTAATGACGTTGTGGTTTATGACATTTTCCTTTGAATAATTGTAATGTAGAGGGAGGGTAAAACTTGCTGAGTTTCTTGCCCGTCCTTCTCAGAACAAGGCCTCCTGGTAGTTTTCGTAGTCTTGCTCTTTCGCGAATTTTGTAAACTTTTGACATTCACAAGCATGCGCTAACACGCACCTAAACTGAATAAAGGTATTTTGTTTTGATTTCATTGATTGTTTGTCAAACTTAGAGTACTTAAAATAAGAATATTAATCTCACTGGCGATATAATTTTAATAGTAGATACGTGAACATTGCGTTCTTTAATGTAATATTTAGTGTATTATAAATCGATTAAGAAGCTATATAAAAATAAAATTTTACATTAATATTACCTTTGGCCCACGTTACTTAAAGTTAGGATTAGAATAAATACATCCCTATATTGAATTGTATCAGCTATCTATGCCTGAAACTTTTGCTATTGATAGCTTCTTTATTTTCCTTTACTGTATAAGAAAGTATTCAAACTATTATATATAGTATTAATTCGAACATTCAGATTGTAATGGCACAACCAGTATTTGAACACATGGCTTCAGACTAGAGCGGCGCTTTGCCACGATGAACTAAAGCGATAAATCTTGTTTTTCTAAATACATGTTATCAAAAAATGGTAAAATATAGTATTAATAAACTATAAGCTTTAATTGATATTACCGCCAATTATTTAGCGACAAAATGTTGTACGCTTATTATTTTTTTGGTAATTGGTACGGTACCTACGCTTTTTATTTACATTAGGAGTGTTATTTCCCAGTGAGATAGCAGACCTTGCGGGTTTTAGGTATGATCTGAGAAATCCTTTAATAATAAAGTTTATGCAATATTTTTGTAATAATACATAAAAGTTATTAAAGGTTTGATTATAAGTTTTTAAACTTAAAATCTTTGACCTAATCCTGATATAAAATCTTGAATTTTTATATGCGCATATATCTGACATCCCGTAGAAACTATGATCGAGAAATCGATGTGTTTTAGACTCAAAACCTAGCTACTTGGTTATGAAGAATAATCTACATTATTTATACAAAGTAAACTTTGATTGTTTGCATTGAATAGGCTCCAAAACTACTGGACCTATTTGAATAATACTTGTACCATTATAACCGTACATTATCCCGATGATTAAGGATAATGTAGATAGATTAGTATAGGCTATATAATATTTTCAAATTAGTTAATAAATTCGTGTTCGCTGCGAAACTATTGACAATAGAGCAAAGTGATGTACTATAAGTACATAAATATATACAAAAGTCCAGCTTTTTGTAAAATCTGTCCAACTATTACATATTTAATAAAAAGTTAAAATGACAGGAAGACTAGTTAGTTATACATAAAACAAATGCAGACATTCTGAAGCCTCGGCTCATAGGCTTGTCAAGCCGCAGGAAATTTGTAAAGAAGGCATGTTTGTAAAGAAAATTTAGAGTATCCTGTATGTCACAGAGTTGAAACTATTCCTAAGTGCGTTCTTTAGATTAAAATATAATAAAAAATTACCTAGGTTTTTTTCCTCTTAACACTAGTCCGACATCAGCAAAGAAGCAAGGTACCGTTTGTACCATAAATGTCATTGTATTCACTACAAATTTTGATTTTGATACCTTTATTTCTCGCATGTTCTTATTAGCTGAAAAAATTATGATTTATTAAATTTATAAATCATTCATAAATAATTATTAATAAAAATCCAGTGGCGCTACAACCCTATATGGGTCTTAGTCTCAGAATGCATCCATTTCTTTGATTATTTTTATTTCAAAGACAAGTAAGTAAGCCTTTTGACTCACACATGCCATCGAGTTTTTGAAACATACCTTTCCTCACGATGTGTTCCTTTACCGCGCTTGTACGCATCTAACACTCGCTGGCTCTTCGTTGTTATTTTCATTTAATTTAGAATAAAAAGACTAATACGGTAGAAATGCATTATAAGCAGCGAAATATTACGAATTTAATAGATTAGGTTATTATTATTACTGAACAGAGAGTTTTCTCTTGTGATGTCCCGTACTCTGTAACTTGTTTACCGACGAAAATGTATGCAATTCCGATGCAGTTTCTTAATATGCTGATATTGTATCACGACTGGCTAATTAAGATTTTGCGCCAATTAATTTTGCGTTAATTATACTTACAGTATCCTAAGCGTTTGCTTTGTTCTAAATATAAATCAGAACCGCCTTTCCAAGTAATAGGATTTTCCGAACTGGTGTTTATATTATACACGGAGATGTCGTTCGTTCTGAAATATAAAGTTTTAAATTATTATAAGGTGTTAAAGCTATACTCAAAGACTAACTTTAACTATTAAGTTATAAGAAACTAAAACTGCCAAATTACAACGAAAGTACTCTTTTGTTTCTTTCTGTCAAATTGCGTTTACACTGTGATGAAAAAAGACAGACATTAAAAATGGTGACAAAGAGGTTATTGTTTATGGATTAGGCGGAAAGTATTTCAAATCATCAATTAAGATTCGTACAAATAAGAGAAAAAAAATAGGATATCATAGTAGATCAATTCTTTATATAATTTAAATTTAGTACATTATATTTAAATGGTTAACTCATTGCTAATAATGTGCAAGTTTGCAAAATATATATTATATAGAAATACGATAATTTAATGAGAAAATCAGATATTTTAAGATACTGGCATATGCTATAAAAAAAATTATATATCGAAAATAAATACCAAGTCTTGCCATAAATACTGAAACAAAGAATTTTTTTTTCTATTGAAATTATAAATAAATAAAATAACATTTATTACTTTTATAGTGTGTTAGTTTAATACATAAATATAAATATTAAAAGCTTATTCGAGGTGGGCCATTGGCTGCAATACAGTCCTGTAAACGTTGAGGCCAGTTATTAATAGAAGCACGCACTCTTTCCACGGGAAAATTCTTCACCGCTAATCGGGACTCCAAATTATCATAGCGTTTAGAGCAAGCCGTAATCTCTAAAACTAACCATAAATCATAATCCAGCGGATTAAGATCGGGACTAGATGACAGCCAGTCTTCACCGATGAAGTCCGAAACGTTCGTTTCCAACCACGACTGCGTAGACCGAGCTTTATGACACGGCGCCGAGTCTTGCTCGAAGGACTATTCTTGGTTTTGTTAAGGGGCTTCACTACCTTCTCTAGAATGGTATCTTGACTTGATTTACACTTGTGCCAATGTTATGATACCTTTTTCACAAAAGTATGGATCAGTCACTCCTTCATAGCTAATACCTTCCACCAAACAAACCATCACTGAAGTCGGATAGTGCCCACGTTGCACTCTGTCGACTAATTGGGAAGCTTCTTTAGAGCTTTGAGCATAAATACGCTCATTTTGTTTGTTAAAATGTTGCTCAATTGTAAAAAAATCTCATCCGTAAACAAAATTTTTCTGTGACCTCCCCTTGCGTGCCGCTTCAGAAGTAATTTCGACCACCTGATTTTTTTTAAATTATCAGTTAAGAAAATACCAGTACGTCTCTTATAGGCTACAAGTCCTAAGTCATCTCTTAAAATACGTGACATGGTTCTAACAAATCTTCATCTCGATTTGTTCGAATTCTTTCCCTTACTGCTTTGACCACCTTTTTCGTACGAACACTACGTTGACGGTCAGATCTTTTTCTGCCTTCACTCCATTTGCCGCCAAAATGAGAAAACTCAATGAACATCATATAAAAATGACAGATTCCAAATTGAAATGTAATATTTTGTTAATTTTCAATTGTATCAGTATTTATGGCCATACTAAGTATTAATTTCTTATATTATTTATTAATTTTGTACATTACACTCATGTCTTCGTAATTATACTTGAATTTTGTGTTTTAAGTTTACTACTACTGATTAAATTCACATATAGCATATAGCTCTGTACTCACCACAATACAGCACTAGCAATACAGACTTTGGTAACTTACATAGCTCCCTTAGCCCCGGCTATGATGATTAAATTTGCAACGTAATCAACGGGAATAATATCGCAAACGACGTCCTCAGTGCTATATATGTACGAATTTAGACCCCTGGATATGTTACTGAAGACGGCTGTAGCTGACACCCAACTGTCCACCCAACCAGGAAGCGGCTCGTGGTACATTGGAGTAACTGGAAAATATAATGTTAACAGAACTTTATTTCTCATTACAATTTTTTTTTAATATTTTATAGGTACACATCGCAATCAGCTGTCCCAATTTAAGTCTACTAGGCTCATTCTAATATGTATCTTCAATTCCCTTTTGAATTGGTTAAACACGCTAATATTACGAATTTTAGAGGGTAATTGATTAAATAATTGTACACCCTCATACTTAATAGACTTCTTCAAATAATTTGTACGCGGCTTCGGCAAGATAAGCAAACTCGCTCGACGAGTATTCCGTGTAGTGGTGTGTTTATTTTTTTTAAATTTAAAAATTAAATAACTCTCTCCATAGTAGCTTATACTATGGAGGAGTTATTTAATTTTTAAATTTAGATACTGGTGCTATAAACATATTCACTCGCGAGCAAACAAATCGACTCAAGCGCTACATCTGCATTCAAAGATTGTTTTAAGTGAAAGTACTCGTATACAACATTTTAATAAAAATGATTTGTGATTTGAAAGCTTAAAACTTCAGCTTTTATGATATGAGATCATAATATCCACGTATTCTTTTGTTTATTATTGGTGTCTGAACTTAAATGGGGGAAAAATGGGATTTTGGGTAAAGGAGTTGTGTTTAGAATTGACAAATAAAACACGTTTTTAGGACACGTTTTTGTAGGAATACCTTCCCACTCGTCTAACAAAGCTGCCTTCAATTCTTCAAGGCTCGAATGGGCTGGATTTCTTGCTCGTACCCTTTGTTTGAGCTCATCCCATAAATGCTCGACGGGATTTATGTCTGGACTGAGCGCATGCCAGTCCAAATGGCCAGGCCAGTGTGCGCAAATCGTGTTCTCGAAGAAACTGCTGAATAACGCGCGCTGTGTGGCATCGAGCATTGTCATGCATTAGGATGAAGTCTTCGTCAACAAATCCTGCGTAGGGCCCAACATGGTCCAGGAGAATATTTGTGATGTACCCATCAGCTGTCAGTCCTGCTCTTCGGCCTACTCCAGGCACAAAATCGAGCTGGGTTTTACCCTCCAACGAGATAGCAGCCCACATCATGCAAGAACCGCCACCATAGGCATCTATTTCTGCGAATCAGCATTGGGAAAATCGCTCTCCCGGACGCCTCTCCTGTCACTGCCATGCAGACACATCCTGCACTCGTCAGTGAACAGGATCGACCGCCATTGCCCAATGCTCTCGAGCAATCTGTAGCCGAGCTTGCCGGTGGCCTGCTGTCAATTTGGGGCCCGTTGCAGGCCTTTTTTGAATCAGGTTGGTTTCCTTCAGACGTATTCTTACTATCCATCTGTTGACATCTATACCTCGAACACGTCTCAGCTCGCCCTGCACGTTGACACCCGTAAGGTGCCGATTTCGCGGGAGGTTTAGACAATGAAACGGCCGTCTCGTTCAGAAGTACAACGGTGGCGGTGGACCAACAGGTCTACGAGTGAATACTCCAGTCTCTTGTCTATCGTCTGTATACTCGGGATACAGCAGACTGACTTAGGTGAAGCTGGGAAGCGACTACTCGCTGACTGAGTCATTGTTGCCATAAGGCAAAAACTTGAGCGGCTTCTTGAGGTGTGGTATCCATGGTTTCTTGAAAACAATGAATGCAGGTTTCGGAGATGTGTATCGGTCAACTGTTGATACGCGTGGGACTCCCGGAAGCTCATCCCCTTCCTCTCTATCTCGGTTGCCGGATTAATATATATAGGCCGAGGTAATTGACCTCTGGTGCGTTGTAATTATAAATAAAATATTACAATTGTATTATTATTATTGTAGGAAAAGCAATACATAATATTAGCTCAAAGAGAAGATTAAAAAACTGAAAACTAAAATTGTGTTGTTAAAAAAAGTTCTTACCCAATGATGGTCGTACTATAATAGTCGGTAAGTACTCTTTATTTTGCCTCACTAATTCTTCGCATAACCCCTTAGATAGTGTATATGTATTAGCAACATCCGCTGTAAATTAAAAAAAAACAGATTCAAACACATTACATTTCGTCGTTAGGACGATATAATAGCCTTTATAATAGCATAGAAGACACGCGGAGAGCAATTTTGCTATCTGGACTATCAAAATGTATTTCTTGATCTCATCATACTCCAACAGTCTCAGTCTTAATGGGGATTCTTGCAAAGAATACCTTTCTCGAAAGGGATTAACCACCACGGCTGAATTGGTCAGGTTGTTGCGGTGCTACATTGTAAGGAAACCAGCATGTCTAAAGTCTATAAATATAGAGCAGAAGGTAGATCACCAGCTCGCCAATAAAGATTGTAACTGACGGATATACAAACATTTCAGGTCAAGTCTACGAGTCGTAGAGCCGCCAATTTTAAAATTAAACGTTTTTGGTGAGAACTTACCGACATATTCATTTACTTTCGTATCATCTTTTCCATGGTCTCGTATCATTTGTCGGACTGCGGATAAGTCTTTCATAGGAGTGTATAGCTTCTCTTCAATTAATTTGATATGTGAATTGGAAAAGGCGGTCGAAATATAGACGAATTTCTGAAATAATGATTATGTAATATTTAATGTAATAAACTGCAGGTAACTTATACTCATACATATGGAGGTGCTAGATCTGTGTGTATTAAAGTATAAGCCATATTTGATTTATTAGACACTAATTATTATTTTTTGTTTTTTTAGTTAAAACCCACTTAAAAAACTCCATAGAAGATTTCATCGGTATGACGGAAAGAATAGCCATACTGCATTTAAAAATACCCAGCTTCAAAAAATATGGTCAATCATCCAAGTCTACGCACCAACTGAACAAGCTGATGAACTAGAACATACATCCTTTTATAATACACTATCTCAAATCATATATGACTACTCTAATAATATTATTATCCTGATGGGGGATTTCAATGCGCAAGTAGGCGCTAGACAAAACGATGACAGCTTATAAATAAAAGAAAAAGTCTAATTGCGAACAAAAACGGTAAACTGAGAGAAATAGCCAAATTAAGTAAGGGAATAAGGAAGGGCATACGCAGGTACAGGAAAACAAGGAGAATACAAAAACTTGAAAAACACATAATTGAATCAGGCGGAACCAAAAAAGCTCTTAAAGAACTTCGTGAAGCGACTCCTTGGGTCCCTAATCTCAAAAGAAATCAAATTAACATCACGAACCGCAAAACTATAGTAAAGACAGCATCAGATTTTTACAAAAATCTATACTCCAAAGCTATTGCAGGAAACGAACACTGCAACAACTACAAAACGACAATATACCCTTCAAACTTAGAACCAGATATATTACAAAGTGAAGTCAGGAAAGCTATATTAAGCCAAAAGTCAGATAAGGCACTAGGTCCAGACAAGATCACGAACGGATTACTGAAAGGAACCCTAAAAGAACTGGTGCCCATTCTGACGAAAATCTTTAACGACATCCTAAAATCAGAACAGATTCCTAATTCTTATATACAAAAAAGGCTCAAAGGAAGACTTATCCAACTATAGACCAATAAGCCTGATGTCAAACATATATAAGGTTTTCTCCAAGATATTACTAGATCGATTAAGCACCACATAAGACGAGAGCCAACCAATGGAACAGGCCGGATTTAGCAAAAACTTCGCAACGATAGATCATATACACACAGTCAAACAAATCATAGAAAAATACAGTGAATATAACAAAACAGTGTATATGGCTTTTATAGATTACACCAAAGCTTTTGACAGCATCAAACATGAAGTGATATGGGAAAGCTTAGAAAACCAAGGAGTATCCGGGGCCTATATAAACATCATAAAACAAATATATGCTAACTGCAATGCAAGAATACAAATGGAAACACTCGGAAAGACATTTAAAATCGAAAGAGGTGTCAGACAAGGGGACCCATTATCTCCCAAGCTATTTTCTGCTGTGCTTGAAAACATATTCCGAAAACTAGAATGGAATGAATTTGGACTAAATATAGATGGGAGAAAACTACATCATCTTCGATTTGCAGACGACATTGTATTGTTCGAAGAGAACCCTCATAAACTTGGAGAAATGATACAAGACTTAAAAAGTGAGAAAGTAGGCCTGAAAATGAACACAAGCAAAACAAAGCTACTATCAAATTCAATCCCATACGAAATAAAACTTAATAATCAACCTCTTGAATACGTTGAAGAGTACATTTATCTGGGGCAAATTATCTCTCTAACTGATATAACCAATAAAGAGATCAAAAGAAGAATAGCAAATGGATGGAAAAGATATTGGTCACTGAGGGAGATCATGAAAACACAGATTTCAGCAAAAAAATAAAGAGAAAAGTCTTTAACACATGTATCCTACCCTGCCTTACCTATGGCTGCGAAACTTGGGCACCATCTAACCAGCACAGGGATATGTTAGCACACTGCCAAAGAGCCATGGAAAGAAGCTTGCTGAGCATAAGAAAATAAGATAAACAAATAAACTCAGACATAAGAGCTAGAACAGGTGTGACAGACATTCTCACTAAGATTGACCAAATGAAATGGAGATGGACGGGTCATATGCTACGGAGCTCTCATGAAAAATGGAGCAAAATTGTGACGGAATGGTACCCTAGAGACGGAAAACGAAGACGAGGTCGACCACGCAAGAGATGGGAGGACGAACTGAAACTAACAGCAGACTACAACTGGAGAAGAGTCGCAAAAGATAGAGAACAGTGGAAAGGGTTAGAGGAGGCCTTTTTCGGAATTTAAAGACTATATTATTATTATTATTTTACATAAATACATCTTATTTATAGTCTCTTTCTATCAAATCGTGATTGCGTTATCTTGTGTTGTTTGTGTAATTAAAAAGATGCAATTTTTTTTTACTTTACAGGAAAAATCTTAGGTGTTAAACAAATACACGTGTAAAACAAAGTTTACACGAGTTTATACAAAGTTGCATATATATATTGTTATACATACATATTTTGTTTTCCTACTTTATTTTTGGATTTTACGTCGCTTATCTCGCTACAAATAATTATGTATGATTGCTGTACTGTATAACAATCAAAAGCATTCGAGTGTTTTTATTGAATACTAGCTGACCCTGCGAACGTACGTGTATCAGATTAGTTTAACTTAATTTATTATTTTATGAAAGTAATACAATTAATACAAAATAAATACGGTAATAATGTAAAATAATACAATGAGAAATAAAATTTGTAGTATATCTAAGTAGCTTGATTCATTTTCCTTGGTTTACATAAATTTCTAAACGCACACATAAATATTTGACAACCAATATGTGGATAACACTGAAAATGTTTAGAACTGGCCTGTCAGAAACATTGCTAATGAAAACTTTTTTGAATTTCAATTTTAGAACTCTTTGGTAACCTTATGTTGTATATTGCATTCATTTATCATTTGTTTTTGGTATTATTATCCTGTGACTGTCATTAACTAATAGGTTGGGGAAAAAGTTTCTTCGCATTTTTTAAGAAAATTCAAAACATTTTTTAATATACTTTATTTACATTTAACTAAAGTATGTAGGTACCATTTTGTTCGATAACTTTTGCCATTATTTAGGTAGGGACATGATCCCATTGCTATAGAAATTTTGGGGCTTCTGATCAAAATACCGCGATAATTGGTTTTGGCAGTCCTCTCGTGATGATAACCTGACACTGCCTAAATAATTCTGAAGAGACTGAAACAGGTGGAAATCTGAAGGTGCAAGGTCAGGACTATACGTCGGATGCATTATCACCTCCCAGCCAAGCTCTCTGAGTTTTTGCTGAGTGGCCAAAAATGTGTGAGGTCTAGCGTTATCATGATGAAAAACCACACCCCTTCTGGTGATTAATTCCGGCCACTTTCTCTCAACTTCCTGCTTTAACCTCATCAGTTGTTAGCAGTAGAGTTCAGAATGGATGGTCCTGCCTGGTGGTAACAGCTCATAATGAATAATGCCCTTCCAATCCCACCACACACACAGCATCACCTTGTTGCGAGTTATCCCGGGTTTCGCCACAGTCTGTGAAGCCTGACCGGCCTTTGACCACGACCTTTTTCGCAAGTTCTTGTCGTACGTGATCCACTTTTCATCATCAGTTATCAGCTTCTTCAAAAATGGTTCGGTTTCATTATGTCGTAATAAAGAATCAAAAATGAGTACACAGTTCATTAGGTTTCTTACAGTGAGCTCGTGAGGTACCCAAGTATTGAGCTTTTTTGTGTACCCAGTTTTTTCAAATGCGCCAAAACTGTTTTGTGGTCAATTCTCCGTTCTTCAGCTACGTCGTAACTACTGATATGCCGATCTTGCTCCACTTTTTCAAAAATTACATCCATTTTATCTGTCATAGGGCGACCAGAGCGACTTGGATCTTTGACATCAAAATTTCCGGATTGAAAACGCTTAAACAAAATTTGTGCTACTCTCACAGACACTGCACTAGGTCCATAAACATCGCAAAAAAATTTCGCGGCTTGTGTTGCATTTTGACCTTTTTTGTAGTAAAATTTTAAAATGTATCGAATTTCTTCATACGATTCACTCATCTTGACGGTACGAAAAATAAATAAAAAACAGTAATTATCCTAATTTGATTTTGGAATTATCTTCTTTAAAATCTCAACTTTCCTTGATAACAAAACCAGCCAGATACATATAGTATAGCCAAAGAGATTTTATTACAAGTTCATACATACTATAATGCGAAAAGACATTTTCCCCAACCTAATATTTATAACAATACTCACTTCTAAATTTCTTATTTCCTTAGACAAATCTATCACTCGTTGTGTTCCCTCTACGTTAATGTTCATCATATCTTGAAATTTGTCTATGAATCTGACGGTAGCTGCCGAGTGAAATACTAATGACACCTAAAAAAAATATAATTATTTATCTAAAAATTTTCAATTCATAAAGGTCTGCCAACAGGTACTGCAATAAAATACCTTGTAATATTAGACATCTATTATTTTGTAAATTGTAATTCTGATGTACCTAACTTAAAAAATCTGCTCGGATTTTTCTATATGTCTCGGCCAACGGAATTTGAAAATATGATAGTTTAATTAATGTATATAATATAAAAATGTAACGTACCTTATCAGCCAAAGTCTCTTTGTCATCTGGCGTTAAACCCAGCTGGGATGTTGTAATGTCTCCTTCGATGGGAATTACTTTCTTCAGATCACCAGGCCTTGTTTGTTTTAATTTGTTGAAAAGCTGAATAAAGTAATAAGTATAATTAATTTTTTTTATAGAACACGGGCAAACGGGCAGGAGGCTCACCTGATGGTAAGTGATACCGCCGCCCATGGACACTCTAAATGCCAGAAGGCTCGCGAGTGCGTTGCCGGCCTTTTAAGAATTGGTACGCTCTTTTCTTGAAAGTCGAATTGGTTCGGAATACTTCAATTTAATAAACTGCAAACATCTCTAGGGGTCTGCGCACATTTTAAACGATTTTTTATCGTTCAATTTAGAACTCTTTATCTTTGTATCAACTTGGGATTTATACTTTTTTAATGTATATATTTTTTTATGTTAAAAGTAAAAAAAACCGTGTGGCTTAGGAAATACACGGCATAATAATCGGATAATATATTTCTGCGGTTCTTTCATTGATAATTAGATTAGTAGGCGACGAGCCAAAACAATGATTGGTTCTCTGGGGTCAATGTTATGCTTTATTATATTCAAAAATATTATAAGCAAATTAATCTTGAACACTAACCGGAACATCAAATATTTTTTGTAAACGTTTTCCTGTGTCTGCGCCATGCTTAGGTCTAATCAGCACAAACACATTTTCAATATCCTTGCAATTGGAAAGTAACCTTTCAATAAATACCTGAAATTTGATAATAATTAGGTAAATTTTATTCTCTGTAAAATTGAATTAAATCCCCATCAGTATCCGATCAGAATCATATACTTTGCAACGTGTTCAATATTTACCCCCATATTTAAAAAAAAATCTAATAAGTACACAGCTTTAACTAAAGTACTTTTGTATCAAACGGTGTTTCGTTGTGATAATGAGACAGTACTGAACTTTAGTTAAAGAGTGAAATGATTTTTGACTTTATTTTTTGTTGCGCAGGATGCAATAATGTAAAGTTAATGTTCCAAACGTTTATATTTACATTTACATTTCTCAAATTAAGGGTGTAGACGAGAAAAACTGGCAAGAAACTCCCGGCCCCTATTGTTAAATCGAAAGTTTTGAAGTGAAACTTCTTTAGGCGCATGAGGGTAAAATTTTAACGGTTGAAACGCAATAATACTATTTATTTATTAGCGTCACGAAGATGTGCAGCATTTTTGTCGAACAATAGGGAGAACAATTAAGACCGAGAGACAGTGAGAATGGCGAATTACCTTATAGAAATTCTATTTTTAAAATTAAAGTTTCGTTTATGAAATATTAGTATTTTATATTTTATGCAAAATAATTGATTGAAATCTCAAATTACGAATAGTAAATTAAAATGGCATGTGTTTTTATTATCAAAGAAATAACTTTAATTTTTTTTTAAATTTGTATTAATTTTTGACACTTAAATTTTAAATTCATTAAATTCCTAACATATCTTCCTTTTCCCCTCCCTCTTAGTCTCGGAATATAAAGTTTTAGATGTGTATAAGTATGAACAAGACTTAAAATTAGTTTGCCAAAGAAGTTTCACTTCTGACATGTGTACTTTGTACGCACGCACTTTTTTATCTTGAAGGAGATTCACTTATTACATGGTTCACATAATTAGGCAATTAATCATTATGAAAAGCGATATCCTCTAATAGCAGTGGTAAAATGAGCACGCACGTATATTATTGTCAGAATTATCAAAAAAACGTAAGTCAAGGACCTCCTTGGACGTTCGTACGTACGTTACGTAACATAGTTGCATAGACTCGCAACTATGTTTCTATGTACTTTGTAATTGATTATGATGAATTATACTTAATACTATCAATTGTTAATCTATTTGTGTTGTATTTGCCCCGTACTGGGGTTTTCTATAACAGTTTTCAGCTGGGTTCTACAAAGCCGATTTTCAATTGATATCATAATTGATAATTGACTGAAATTGCACTATCATAAAATGATGATTCTAACTATTATGGCATAAAATTAATTCCGATATAGTTATTTATAAAATTGAAGCGTTGATTCGTCAGAATGCCGAGACGCTTCGGATTCGAAATCCGTAAATTTTTCTGATCCAACTAATATAGGTAATTATAGTTAAGATTCCACCGACCAAAAAGAGTTAATAATACGTAATACTAGACATGAGATAAATAAAAAAAAACCTATATTCGTACCTTTCCAACAAAGCCTGTTGCTCCTGTAACGAAAACCGATTTTCCCGCGTAGTAATCTGCCACCCGTTGGTAATTTGTCTCCAGTGACCCAGACCTGTAAAAGTACTTAATGTAGCAATGCTATGCCGTAGCGACATAGTAGCTCTAACCGAAATAATATATTTACTTTGGGATAGATTATTATCCCATCTAATGAAAACCAAACTTTAAAACCATAATTTAATAATGAAAAAATGGGGCAAATTTTTTTTTTTTCAACTTACCTGGAAATGTTAAGGTTTCTAGATTCGCTGAAAAATAAAAGCACAAATATGTGCGTGCATGAATCATGGAATTATTCATTAATTTGGCACTACGTACGGGCCTTGGCACGTATAAGAATACTCAAATAGAAAGGAATTAAAATAGGTAAATTACCAGAGGGTCTAAAGTCCAGCAATTAGAATAATGCCATACAGGTTTAATATTTCTCAGATTATGTTATTAGTTTTTTACGTAAAGATTAATTTTTGTACGGTTTTATCTATATATATAAAAATGAAACCCGTTTTCCGTTGTCACGACATACCATGAAAACGGCTTGACCGATTTGTCTGATTATTTTTTTATAATATACCTTGAAGTACAAAGATGGTTCTTACGGAGAAAAATTAAAAAAATTGAGTGAAAAGTTCTAAAAACAACACTTTTCTATATTCCCATACAAAATATTCGTAATAATACTTAAAAGTCAATTTGAACTTTAATACTATAGCATATAGTTCAAGTGTTAGTGAAGGGGTTCCGGGAATGTAAATTTTTATTTTTTGACATAATGTATTTGTTGTCTTATCAATTTTCTTTTTTTTATCTTACTAGCTAGACCGGTGTCCCGAATAGCAGAATAAGTATTTTAAACAAATAAAGAATCGACTGTTAAGGCGGTACGATGTTCGCCAGGCCAGCTAGTTAGTTATAAAAATTTTTGCGTCTTTTAACCACATTGGAATATATTTTACTTAAAATTAAAGTTTATTTTCAGATTTGTTTTAAATACTCGTAATATGCAGAATACAAGCGAAAGGTGACACACAAACTCGAATTTATACCTTACTCTGACCTCTAACAGTTAAATAGAATAAAATACATTTTTTGTACTTCTGCATTCAATCAAGACATCCATCAATATTATCTTTATTTGAAATATGTACTTAATGTAGGAGATGTAAAATATTTTTTGATAAATAAATAATGACAGTACAGACCTCGATAAAACATTTAATTACGCAAATTATTCAAGCAGTTATAAAAAAGAAAAAACATACAAAGCAAAGTCTAAAAAAGGAATTACGAATTAATATGTTTTTTGTATTCATTATGCTGTGTTAGCTATTAAGATATACTTAAGTACTTTTATGCATTTTACGGAATATTATGTATATATTATGTAAGTATGTGATAACTTCTATAAGCTGATCAACTTATAAATAAATATATTACCCCGTGTAGTGTCGTGATCCATTTTTTGCACTATAAACCACGCCGCGGATTGAGCGAAACATTGTTGTCAGTCTCGTTATCTACCAAAGAAAATCCATAAGTATTTAAAGTAAATTCCAATTGCGGAAATTTCGATCTTTATTTACTCTAATTGATCTTAATTTAGCATTTAAAAGAAGCCAGGTAAAATTATCCTGTAGGCTAAATTTACAGGCCCTTAACATCAGTTCATTGAACCCATTTATTTATAGACTATAACAATGTTTTTTACACACTATTACTATTATTATAAACTTCATAACTCTTAAACATGGAACGGATGAACTACACGACAAGAACGAGCAGACGAAGGACCGAGAATTTTACGTGATTATCCAAAGTACGTGTTTAAACAATTCCGACGTCCAAACTAAAAGTAAGAATCACTATGGAAGCAAACACTAAATAATGCTTTCAAATGAGACTTTATTTTACTTTTCAGTTAAAAGATCGCCTTTACAGAGAGGTTTCTAATCATTATATACTTAATATTGCAAACAAAACTTACGTATTAATCCTTTAAAACAAAAAAATATTCCTTCGTGTATCAATACTCGATGATATTGTTGTATTGTTAATCAAAGCCCTAAAATTGGGAGATGCTTTTTCAAGATCTTCTTTAAAATCTTCAACACGTACTGAAACAACAAGGGAACACAGTTAGTAAATTTTTTAAAAGTTCAAAATATTGCGATGTGTTTTAGTAGAAAATGGCGCAAAACGTACAAGTATATTTTATATGTATATAGATTAAATAAATTTTTTTTTATCGGTATCGTTGAATTAAATTCTGTAATGGACAAACTTCAACAGATTTTAAAGCCACAAGCTGGTCATTCTGCCAGAGACCACAGCAGCTAGTTTAAGCCTCAGTCGCAAAAAAAGAAAGAAAAGGAATGTAATAAATACTTAGTAGAAAAAAATAATAATAAAAATTTCCAGTGTACTTAATGAAGTATGGTGTAAAGGTGTATAGTAAAATTATTTAAAATGTTAATAAAATAAAATTAAAAGCTTAAAATAAGAATAATTGTTAAGAAGTAGATACATTTTTTTTTCGTTCATACATAGTGAGGCGTTGGGCTTTACTACGAACTTCGCTCACTCCAGTAAGCTTCCGTTCTGCCCTTCAGTCGGCCGCCCTGCGACGGCCCAAGCCAAGGTCCGAGTCTTGCTGGAGACGTCCCTGCGCTAGTCGCGGGAAATCGCCCAAAACAGCGCAAAAAATACGGCCCTCAGTGCGATCGAGCGGTCTTACCAAGCAGAAGCCTTTAAAAAGTAAACCCTAATGTCGAAATTACTTACTTATTGTGCCTGGTACCCCTTCTCCTTCTAATTTGTCGATTTACACTCTTGTTTTTGTCACTATTGTACCTGGTACTCCTTCTCCTTCTTCTTTGTCGATTTACACTCTTTTCCCGTCTATTGTCTTTGTAATTATTTAATATCTTTCTTTACTTACTCCGTCATATATTATAATTCGCCATATATAATTATTCTATAATTTGTAATTTAATCAATCAAATCTCTTATGAGCTTAGCATTGTCGCCCAGCCAACGCGTCGGTGTTGATTAATCAAGTGAGCCCGCTGTTTGTTTAGCGCCGGTTTAAATAAATGCGACTTGTGCCTTCTAAGCTATATATATAGACTAGCTGACCCGTCAAACGTTGTTTTGCCATGTACTTATATTATTTCTAGGAAACATTTTGTAAGTCCAATAAAATAACTATCTACATAATAAAAATAGGGGTTGATCGAAGAGGGGTGAAAATTAGGGGTTGTGTGTATTTTTGAATGTTGTATCATAAAAAAATAAAAACATTTAAAAAAAAAATTGGGGTATATTATATATATATATATATATATATATTATTTTTTAGAATTTTTTAATATCACTTAGGGGTTTAAGATAGATTGAAGCCGATTCTCAAACTTACTGAATATGAATATAAAATTCTTTGGAATCAGCCTAGTCGTTTCGGAGGAGTACGGGTATAATATTCTCGTGTTACATTGTGACACGAGAATTTTATATATTAGGTGTATGTTATTTATTGAGGATAACCACGGAATATGATAGTTGACGTCAACTAATTAATTTTGATAAACTTAAATTTCCGGGCAAATTGGTAAAAACATATTCACATTATTTTTTTATCAAAGTAATTAATTAAGAAACGTAAAGAAATTAATGTATAGAATTAAAAAAATATACAAAATTGCACATTAAATTTAATAAAAAACAACAGGCCGCACATTAAGTCATCATAATAATTTAATCTAAACTATTCTTATTCTTTACTCTTCATAAAAACTTTTCTTTTTTTCAATTTATTAATTATTTTAAAATTAGAACACGCATATTATTTTAAAAACTTTTTTCAATTCTACGCCATCCCACATATTTTTTCCATGTTCATTATCAAATAACAATATGGAATGGGGTGATAAAGAAAATAGTGGGTATGGAGCCGTCGGTCATATTCCAGACACTTCAAAAGCTTGGTATCAGCTGTATGTTCGTATACCGTACTATCAACAGATACAACACTTTGTCTATCGAAGACCAGAAAAGATCAGGGCGGCCGCGCACTGTTAGAACTACAAAGGCTGTTAATGCTCTTAAAGCCAGAATTCGTCGAAACCCCATTAGGAAGCAAAAAATCTTATCGTGCGAAATGAAGATTCCCGCTCAAACTCTGTCGCTATACGCAGATGAAAAGCACAGAAATATCGAAATGTAAAAAAATCACGATTGAAGAACACTATAATATGCGAAATGACAATACGCTCATAGTTCTAAAGAAGTTGCTCAAGTGGTCGGAAAAGTACAACGTGGAACATCCTGCGTCAGTTATAGTTTGGTGGGGCTTGTCTTATCAAGAAGTCACAAAGCGATCAAACCTTTTAAAATGGTCACGAAAGTAATGCAAAAATGCGTGTAGGTTAAGGAACAGACTAAACTTCGTAAATAAACAACCTTTGATTATAGTGACGTCTATAATAAAAAAACGTTTTTTTATAATTGATTAAGATCTAAATTAAAAACTAAAAACTTCTTAAAATATATTTTTAAATATTAAATACATTATTATTTTCAGAAACCAATCTAGACGTTTACACCAAAAGTTTTTTTTTATTAATAATACTCTACTCATCTGCCATTATGTCCAGAGATTTTTCTATCTCTCAAATATTACAAAATATATTTTCCAGTTACTCCAATGTACCACGGGCCGCTTCCGGGCTGGGTGGAGAGTTGGGTGGCAGCTACAGCCGTCTTCAGTAATTTATCCAGGAGTGTTGATCCGTACATACTGAGGATGTCGTTTGCGATCATATTCCCGTTGATTACGTCGCAAATTTTGCTATTATAGCTGGGGCTTAGGGCTATGTTACCAAAGTCTGTATTGTGAGGCTGTATTGTGCCTAATACCATATGTGAATAATTCAATCTAATTAACAATAAAAATATTTTAATTCAAATTAATTAAAATCTGTTTATTGTTTGTGTATTTGAAGACATGTTGTATATAAAAATTATTGCAGTAAAGAACTAATGTACATAATTAATAAATAATAACAAATTTTATAGTATGTATAAATATAAATCTTTAGCATAAGCCAGTATCTTAAAATATCTTATTTTGTCATTAAATTAGCGTATTTCTTATAACATGCTTCATTTCATGTTCCTCACATTAACACTAACTATGCTAAAAACTCAGCCCGGACTGTATCGTGCAGCCCGGACATACAACGACCAATATTTAAGCCTTGACTTGTTTAAGCTGTCGCGGAATATGGTTAAAAGTAATATTAAGAATATCCATAGCGCAAAATCACCTGCATCATGAGCATACCCCACATACACACCTTCACGTACTTACCCTCACTTTTACACCATCAAACAACACAGCTAAATTAGGTATTATTTCGTTGAATGTATTGAATATTTTTTTTTTGTTTGTTTGATTTTGTAAATTTTTGAACCTTTTTGTAGTAAAATGTATTACGTATTCCATCTCTGGCTATATTTTCAGTTTAATTGTTTGTTATTATATATAATTTATGTTAGCTGTAGGAATACGAAATAAATAAATAAATAAACATATCTATTGCAATGTTGCACATTGGTAGATTTGAGTTGACCATTTAAATATTATGTACTAAATTTTAATTATATAAAGAACTAGCTGAGTCAGCGAACTTCGTTCCGCCTAACAGTCTAATAATATCGTATTAAGTTAAACTTAAATTAGGATTTCATTAAGGTAATGACATTAATACAACTTTTTTTGCAAATACAGAAATGTTTTATTGCTTGCCATTGCGAAAGAAGAATGGCTGTTTTATGCATTAGGCCTCTTATCTCTAGCGCCAATATTGCGTGCATGTTAAAGCACTTTCTGATGCATAATTTTTTCATGAGGTAACACATGTCTTCTATCAAGATCAAAGGCTGGTTATGCATCTCCTCTTGAGAATGAATTCGATGTAAAATGATGCGTAGTTTTGTCAAGTGATTGCACCACATGCTGTTGGAATTCGTAAAATTAATTAATTACCTAATTTATTGTTATTCGATAACTTATCCGATATTTTATAACTTATTCTGCGATTCGGAGCGGAGAAGAATCCATCAAAAAAGAGATAACTAACATCGGTCCAGCCGATCTTGAGTTATAAGTCGTTTAACTAACGCGACTTTGTTTTACATATTTACATTAATCTACTATAACTTTGTTATTCTATTATTTGTACGAATCTTAATTAACTTTCTCAAATAGGTACTTTTCGCCTTACCCATAACGAATAAATCAGTTTGTTACTATTTTCATCTATAATGTCTTTTTTCATCACAATGTAAATATAATTTGACAGAAAGAAACAAAAGAGTACATTACTTGTAATTTGGTTGTTTTAGTATCTTAATAACTTATTTAACTTAATAGTAAAAGTTAGTCTTTGAGTATAGCTTTAAGAACTTATCATGATTTAAAATTTTATATTTCAGAACGGACGACATCTCCGTGTATAATATAAACTCCAGTTCGGAAAATCCTATTACTTGGAAAGACGGTTCTGATTTATATTTAGAACAAAGCAAGCGATTAGGCTACTGTAAGTATAAATCCGTGCGATCCCAAGTTTGTAACATCAGCTACGGATATTGCGAAAACTACATAATATATTAACGTTGAGATAACATATTACAGAGTACGGGACTTCGCCAGAGAAAATAATGTGTTCAGTTATAATAAAAACTAAATTTTTAAAACTCTTAATACATAATAATAATAATTTAATTTTAACTCAAGAGAAATAATTATACCAACCCGCCCCGCCCGCTTATTCAATATAATTTTAACAGTAATTGTATAACTTAAATCGCTTTCGCTCAATTGTCTCTCAAAGTAGATACGTTAATATTTTACAAACAAAAACGACTTAAAATGTAAATTAAAGTTAGCATCCTTGGTGTTCCATTTAATTTTTTTAAAGAAATTTATCACAAAAGGCTTGCAGATTGAATACATATATTAAAGGAAATGATGATTTAGGACTGTATAAAATGGGTGTGAAAAGAAAGTCCCGTCTTGATTTTATAATATTTTAATGTAAAGCCTAGGTTGAAGTAATATTTAAATTTATTAAAAATAGAGGTAATATCATATTTAAGTTAATAAAACTATGTTCCATATAAGAAATTTTACAAAAATTTAAAAATCAACTGAAGACACCAAGAATAATATGAATTGGTTTTTAATACGCAACGATCAGCAGTATTTTAAATTACTTTAAGCGTCATTTACATGGAGTTAATTGAAGGATTTAAAGCGAAATTCTGTGGCCAGAGGCGATACGGTAATCGCATTCGACTTTACACAAAAACAAACTAAGTATACGTTAACCAATCTTTCAATGACTAGGCCGCTTAGCACCTAATCGTATAATTTATAAAATGTTTTCCTTTCGGTAAAGAAATTCTCTACATGAGGGTTAATCATTTTGAAGTTATACTTCTTTAGGCGCGTTATGAAAAATTGATGAGAGTGAAATTTTACGATGCGCGCGCACCGTTACACAAAATTAACAGAATGAAGTTGCACACGGAAGATGCTACGGCATTAAACATAATTTAAAAACAACATTCGAATAATAATAGAATTTATGTTATACCTAATGTAAGAGAATAATAATAAATATTTATTTATTAAATTTTTCAAATGTAAACTGAACTTTATTGACTATAATGACTCCTTTTCTTGTCTTTGATTATTTAATTGTAATTAATTATTTGCTTGCAATCAAAAACTATTTTCAATAATGCCAAAGAAGTATAAATTCTTACGCACGTACATGAGTACACGCACCCTCTTTTTTATACTCAAAGGACATATAAAAAAATTAACTACTTATTTAATAAAATTAAATCTTATTTTCCTTTCAGTAAAAACTCCCGAACGCCCCTGCAGAATATGGCACTGTACTCTTTCCAATCGATGTTGTTGACGTCACATGGGAACAACTTCTTGTCGTGGTCATCCAGAGTGGAGATTAAGGCCTGGGTATTTTTCGATTTCATAAGCCAGGATGTAGTGGTAAACGGCCTAAGAATATCTCGTAGGACAGATGAACGAGAACCTTCTTTTAAGTGTCTGAAAAATTAAAATAAATGTTACAATTTTGTTTTTGTATCGCTGTATTTCTGAGGTTCTGGTGAGATAATTCTTGCTTAACTCTGACATACTTAATTCTGCTTAATACACATAATATCAAATATTGATTGATTTCGTGAACGGAGCATGTCGCTAATATTCGTATGTTAGCTCCCGGGGCCAGATTTTTCTTGTATATAGGTCTCAAAGACGAAAGTTTAATCTCTTTTTAACTTAGCACAAGACACAAAAACATAGACTACATAGATACAAGTGCTTGACACAACTACTTGGGGTTTTGTGATCAGTGATGGCAACTTGCAAGGCGACTCTTTTAATTTAACGAAGCCCCAATCAAGCTGCAGTATACAAATGCAGACATTCTGAAGCCGACTCATGGGTATGTCATGCCGCAGGAAGTGTGTAAAGAAGGCATGTATATGTTAACGTAAAATTGTAAACACCGTTAGATTGTAATCTATCTCGCGAGATTATAAACTGTCGAAAGATTGTGAACCTCAGCTTACTGCTTACAATTTAACGTATTATTATTCGGTAGATTGTACTACACTAACTTAGTTATCATTCAAACTTCTTTGGTCAATTACAGATTAATTTTACTTTCCAACAATTTCATATAACTACCGAATAATAATACGTTAAATTGTAAGCAGTTCGTTGAGGTTCACAATCTTTCGACAGTTTATAATCTCGCGAGATAGATTACAATCTAACGGTGTTTACAATTTTACGGTGACATATATAAAGAAGAGTCTCCCGTATGTCACAGAGTTGAAACTAATCCTAAGTGCATTATTTACATTATAATATAATAAAATTTACCTGGGTTTTTTTCCTCTTAACACGAGTCTGACATCAGCAAAGAAACAAGGTACCGTTTGCAGAATAAATGTCATGGTATTCACTACGAATGTTGATTTTGATACCTTCATTTCTCGCATGTTCTTATTAGCTGAAAAAGTTATGATTTATTGAATAATAATAATCCAGTGGCGCTACAACTCTATATGGGTAGCCCCACAATGTGTCCATTTCTTTGATTATTTTTATTTCAAAGACAAGTACCTTCTATCTCACACATGTCATCGAGTTTTGGATTTGTAACATACCGGTTTCCTCACGATGTTTTCCATTACCGTACACACATGTGTAGCTGATGTTACAAAATTGGAATCGCGCGGATTAAAAGCTCGAGTCGTGATCGCACTCACCATTGGGTGTTGCAAAGTACTGGCTAGTTAAGGTTTTGCGCCATGCCATAGTCAAAGTAGGTGAATTATACTTACAATAGCCTAATCGTTTGCTTTGTTCTAAATATAAATCAGAACCGCCTTTCCAAGTAATAGGATTTTCCGAACTGGAGCATATATTATACACGGAGATATCGTCCGTTCTGAAATATAAAGTTTTAAATCATGATAAGGTCTTAAAGCTATACTCAAAGACTAACTTTAACTATTAAGTTATAAGAAACTAAAACAGCCAAATTACAACTAAAGTACTCTTTTGTTTCTTTCTGTCAAATTGTGTTTACACTATGATGAAAAAAGAGGGACATTAGTTAAAATGGTGACAGACTGATTTATTATTTTATGGATAAGACTTTCCATTTTAAAAATCAATTAAGATTCGTACAAATAATAGAATAACAAAATTATAGTAGATCCATTCTTTAATTAAAATTTAGTACATAGTATTTAAATGGTCAACTCATAGCTACTAATTTGCAAGTTTGTTATACATATATTATATATAGAAATACGCTTATTAATGATAAAGTAAGATAAATATTTTTTTTATATATTTTCAAATTTATTTTAATTACTGCAATAAATTTATACACACGCATATCGTTATAATCAGTTAACAGATTTTAATGGAATTTTGTGCTCTAAGTTTACTACTACTGATTAAATTCACATATAACATATAGCTCTGTATTCAACACAATACAGACTTTGGCAACTTACATAGCTCCTTTAGCCCCGGCTATGATGATTAAATTTGCAACGTAATCAACGGGAATAAGATCGCAAACGACGTCCTCAGTGCTATAAATGTACGGATTGAGACCTTTGGATAAATTGCTGAAGACGGCTGTAGCTGCCACCCAACTGTCCACCCAACCAGGAAGCGGCTCGTGGTACATTGGAGTAACTGGAAAATATAACCATGTTTCGTGAAAGACAGCTTATATATTAAGTGTGCCTTTAAACCTGGGTTTCTTTTGAATAATAACATTGTTAAAGGGATTTAAAACAATTAGAATAGTAACATTGTATGCAACTAGCAAAGTTTTTGTCTCATATACTGATAATAACAATGGAAGAGTTCTATAAACAATATTATATCTCTGTTGCCAGACTGTAGGGCAAGGTAATTGACGAGGTAGCTCTTATGTAATTATAATTAAGATATTACTTGTATTGTAGGAAAAGCAATACATTGGAAATATTGAAAAAAATTAAAAACTCGTAGGGATTGTTAAAAAAGTCCTTACCAATCGATGGTCGTACTATAATAGTAGGTAAGTACTCTTTATTTTGCCTCACTAGTTCTTCGCATAACCCCTTAGATAGTGTATATGTATTAGGAACATCCGCTGAAAAATTAAAAAAAAGACATTAAAATTATTAAATTTTGTCGTTCACAAAGCTTTGTTCAGTAGGCTATTTAACACTTTGTGCAATATTGCGGGGTTATAAAAATAGTAAAAGACACACGCGGCGATTACGTTATCTTGTAAATTAAAAAATTAAATGTTGACGACTCATTGGTCTAGTGGTTAGTACCCCTGACGCGAATCCATGGGTCCCGGGTTCGATCCCCGGCTGAGACGAACATCGATGTGATGAGCATTTGGTGTTGTGCTTAGGTCTTGCGTGTTTAAATATTTATTTATTTATAAGTCTTTCTATCTATATGTATGTATATCCGTTGCCTAGTACCCATAACACAAGCTTCACCAGCATAGCATGGGACTAGGTCAATTGGTGTGAATTGTCTTTAAAAAAATTAAAAAAATAAATAAATTAAAAATGCATTTTTTTCAGGAAATATTACAATTTTAAAGTTTGATCTGATCTTACAGCCGTCTTATCGGAGATTCCTGCATAGTAGGCTATTATCAAAAGAGATTAACCACCATGGCTGAATTTGTCAGGCGGTGTTACATTGTAAGGAAACCAGCATGTCTAAAATCCATTAATAGAGAACATTTCAGGTCAAGTCTACGAGTCGTAGAGCCGCCAATTTTAAAACTAAACGTTTAGGAGGTGAAAACTTACCGACATATTCATTTACTTTCGTATCATCTGTTCCATGGTCTCGTATCATTTGTCGGACTGCGGATAATTCTTTCTTAGGAGTGTATAGCTTCTCTTCAACTACTTGTATATGTGAATTTGAAAAGGCGGTCGAAATATAGACGAATTTCTGAAATAATAGTAATTTAATATTTAATGTAATAAACTGCAGATAAGTTGGACTCATATATGAAGGTACTAGATCTGTGTTTATTAAAGTAGAAGCCATATTTGATTTATTAGATAGATTAACATTTTTTATTTATTATTATAAATACATCTAATTTAACTACTCTTTCTGTCAAATCTCGATTATGTTATGAAAAGGGTACTTTAATAAAACAATGCAAATAGATTCATAGTTTAGTGAAACTTCTTTAGCATTAGGGTATTTTTTTTACGAATGCAACGCAATAATAATAATGCTAGGGTCATGAAGATGTGCAGCGTTATTGTCGAAGAAAAGAGAGAGAGCTTTTGAGAGATAGTGAGAAGGGCAAATTACCTTATAGAAATTCTATTTTTAAAATTAAAATTTCGTAAAGATAAATCTCATATGACGAATTGTAACTTATAATGCCTTTTGTTTTTATTATCGAAGAATTAAATTTAAAAAATTAAAATTATAATTTGTATTAATTTTCGACATTTAATATTTTATTGACAATTAAATTCATTAAATTTCTAACATATCTTCCTTTTTCCCTCCCTCTAAGTCTCGGAAATCTAAAGTTTTAGATTTGAATAAATATGGACAAGACTTAAAAATTGGAATTCCAAAGAAGTTTCACTTGTGACATGTGTACTTTGTACGCACGCACTTGTTTTTATATGTTAGATAAATAAATCCATGTGTAAAACAAAGATGATTATTATAAAATGTTTAAGTTTTCCTATAATCATTTATGGGTTAACCTTGCTTACCTAGTGAGGTACAATAATTTTGATCTAAAATATTTAACGATTTTTATGATTTGTTTAAAACTTTACCACTACGAGTATCTAAATCATTCGGCTATTTTTTATTAAATACTAGCCGACCCGGCGAACTACTTATATCCTGTAAATGAATGTCGTGATGCAGATTAGTTGAATTTAATTTATGTTTTTAGTAGTAAGTAATACAATGAAAACGATATAAATTTGTTGTGTATCTAAGAGGCTGTTTCCTTAGTTTACATAAATTTCTAGACGCACGCATAATTATTTGACAACCTTATCAGTGTCAATCCTTTTCATTCCATACATTATTCTGCATTGTAATCTAAAATACGCGATTATCCGAATATTGAGAATATATCTTGTCCATTATTTAAATACGTTCTTTGAGGGAAGACTTTACAGTATCGACAGGTGAACATTAAATGTTTGGCAATTACGAACCCCAGGAACATTTTGTAATAGTTTTTTTAGTCAATTTTTCAATATTTTTACCAGGTATTCTGTTCAAACTGGAGACTAATACAACACTATAAAAGTCAGCGCAGTCGCCGTTCTTGAGTTTGTTGTATTCCAATATGGCCGTCTTCTCTCTCACGTCTCTTATACCAAATGACCCGTATGATCCACAAACCATTTATAACAATACTCACTTCTAAATTTCTTATTTCCTTAGACAAATCTATCACTCGTTGTGTTCCCTCTACGTTAATGTTCATCATATCTTGAAATTTGTCTATGAATCGGACGGTAGCTGCCGAGTGAAATACTACTGACACCTAAAAAAAATATAATTATTTATCTAACAATGCTCAATTCATAAAGGTCTGCTAACAGGTACTACAATAAAATACTTTGTAATATGAAACATCTATTATTTTGTTAATTGTTATTCTGATGTAATTTAAAAAACTGTTCAGTTTTCTTCCTATATTTAGTTGTTAATTTTACGATCGGTCAGAGCGGAATTTTCAACATGATAGTTTAATTACTGTATATACTATAAGAGTTCTCTCGATAATGCATTTTCTAACGTACCTTATCAGCCAAAGTCTCTTTGTCATCTGGCGTTAAACCCAGCTGGGATGTTGTAATGTCTCCTTCAATGGGAATTACTTTCTTCAGATCACCAGGTCTTGTTTGTTTTAATTTGTCAAAAAGCTGAATTAAAAACAATAAGTTCATGGAAATGTTGACTTATAATTAATTGCATAGATGGATAGGATTTTGCGCATTTGATATGTATATATTTAACGGTTTTTTGTCGCTCAATTTGGTATGAATTCGGAATAACACCAACATCGTGTGGGTTGGGACAAACACGGGATAATAATCAGATATATTTCTGCTTTTGTTATGCAGGTGACCAGACATTTTGCCTACCATTCTTAAACAATAATTGGTACGCCGGGGTCGACCTTCTATATATATTATTGCATTATTTTTGTTTTCTAAATTATAATATTATAAGCAAATTAATCTTGCACACTAACCGGAACATCAAATATTTTTTGTAAACGTTTTCCTGTGTCTGCACCGTGCTTAGGTCTAATCAGCACAAACACATTTTCTATATCCTTGCAATTGGAAAGCAATCTTTCGATAAATACCTGAAATTTGATAATAATTAGTAAAATGTTATTATTTGTAAAATTGGCTAGATAGGAGAGATAATTTTCTTCGTGTCTAATTTACCCCCTTAATAAAAAAAAACAATATACGTAAATATTATGAAGTTTGAGCTGTTTACCTTGTGATAAATAGATACTAAAGACTGGACTTGCTTCAAAGCTAAAACGGTTTGTTTATTTTATTTTTAAAGTACTGGACGTACTTTAGTTAAGACAATGCCATCAGACTTTAATTTTTACTTTGTTTTGTTAAGTTGATACGCAAAACATGTATTTATTACATATGAACTTCAAAACCAAAGACGAGAAAAACTGGCAAGAAACTCCCGGCCTCTATGTTAAAGAATTTATAGTTAATATAAAGTTTTTATCTTGAAGGAGCTGCAATTATTACACTATGCCCTCACATAATTAGATAATGAATCATTATAAAGGCCGTAATAAAATGAGCACGCACCATGATTGTAGTGAGCAAAAAAAACGTAACATCAAGGATCTATGCAACTATTCAATGTACTTTGTTATTGATTTGAATTATACTTCATAGAATTCATTAATCTTAATTGCGTTGCATTTGCCCTCTACTGGGTATTTTATAAGGAGTATTCAGCAGGGCTCTACAAAGCCGATTTTCAATTGATCATTTACCGAAATCACACTTGCACAATTTTTTTTTTTTAAGACAATTCACACCAATTGACCGAGTCCCATGCTAAGCTGGTGAAGCTTGTGTTATGGGTACTAGGCAACGGATATACATACATATTATAGATATGGGGTCCTAGCGCTTTAAGGCTTTTTAAAGAAATTTCAAAAAGGTTAGTCGACATCACAGGAGACCGAAGATCTGGCAGCTACCTCGGACAAAGAATTAGTCTAGCAATTCAAAGGGGGAACGCTGCCAGTATCTTCGGAACCTTGCCTAAAGGGACTCCTTTTAATGATATATTTTAGTTTATGTTAAGTTTCGTTATTTATTTCAATGTATATTATTTTATTATTATATACCAAATGCTCATCACATCGATGTACGTCTCAGCCGGGGATCGAACCCGGGGCCCATGGATTCGCAGTCAGGGGTACTAACCACTAGACCAATGAGTCGTCAAAATGACGATTCTAATAAAATTAATTCCGATCTAGTGTTTTAATATGTAGTACTAAAAGTATATTGAAGTCGGGGTCGCTATTGAATTAACTCTATTTTACAAGAACTTATTTAACGATAATTTCCTGGAATATTTGGTAATACAATTATATATTTCTACTAAAACAGATATTAGGTCCATTCTATAATGATTTACTTCGTTAAAAAACGTTTAGTTAATGATTTATTATCTTTTGAGATTCCATAGTCTCAGTTTAATATTTTAGCAGAATAACAACCGATTCAGAAAATTTTATACGAATTCCATTAAGAGGGTGAAGCTATTATTCATTGTAATGCCATATAATAACGGGAACGGGATTCCACCGAACAAAAAAGAACTAATACAAGACTTAATAAAAAGGAGTCTATATTCCTATGTACCTTTCCAACAAACCCTGTAGCTCCTGTGACGAAAACTGATTTACCCGCGTAGTAATCTGCCACTCGTTGGTACTTTATCTCCAGTGAACCGGAACTGTAAAGGTACTTCATGTAGCAATGCTACGCCGTAGCGCTCCCACCGAAATAAAAAAAAATTGGGGATAGATACATTACTATCCCACTTAATGAAAATATATATTTTATTCTATATTTAAAGCCATCATTAAATAATGAAAAATGGGCGCAAATACGTTTCGTGTAACTTCCTTTTTTTAACTAACGTAATGCTAACTTTTCCTGACTTTTTCTTTTTTTAACTAGATTTCCTGAAAAATATAGGCAAGATAATGTGATTGCATTTCTCATTGAATCATTTATTAATTTTGGGACTACGAACAGGCCTTGGCACATGTAATAAGAACCTTTTCGATTGCGATCGGAATTGAAATAGGTAATTTACCACAAGGTCTAAACACCAGAAAATTTAGAACAATGGCATAGAGGTATTATTACTCAGTTCATTTTATTTTTTTTACTTAACGATTTATGTTTTTATTTTACGACTTTATTAGTAATAAAAATTTATGCGTCCTCTTACCACATTTTAATATTATGTTACTTAAAGTATTAGTTTATTTTCAATTTGTTTTAAATACTCGTAATATGCTTCTGCATATGGTATACCTATCGTACACGTGACAACAAACTTGAATGAATACCTTACTGTGCCCCTAACAGTTACATAGAAAAAAATATTTTTTTGTGCACTGCATTAATTCTAGACTATCGTACATTTATCAATATTCTCTTTATTCGAAATACTTATTGTAGCGGATATAAAATACTTATTGACTATTAATTTTTTACACAGTTCTCGATAACAATGTAAATTATGCAAGTTATTCAAACAATTATAGAGAAACAATAGTCACAAGTCATAAACAAGGTAAACACAAAGCAAATTAAAAAATAGGAAGTACGAAGTAACTTCATAATTTTAATATTTTTGTTGTTGTAAGTATGCTTGACATGAATAGTATTTATGCTGTGTTAGCTATTAAAATTGACTTTTATGCTATTTTAAGAAATATACTTAGTTATGTTATAACTTCTATAAGATCAACAAATAAATAAATACATTACCCCGTGTAGTGTCGTGATCCATTTCTTGCACTATTAACCACGCAGTGGATAGAGCGAAACATTGTTGTCGGTCTCGCGATCTAGCAACGAATGTCCATAAGTTTTAAAATAAATAATAAATACAATATCGGAAATTTCCTTCTTAATGTACTCTAATTGATATTTAGCAATATAATTCAGGTAGCAATAATTACTTTATTCTATCTGTATCTACGACTGTAAAATTACGACATACATATTTACAACCTATTAAATGTCTGACACTCGATTCTCGTTTCATTATTAACGCAAAATTATCATGTAGAATCCAGGCCAAAACTTACATGGGGTCAATGAACCCATTTCTGTAAGACTATAACAATGTTTTCCAGGCCTGCTGTGCCAATGTCGTCTATTATTATAAGGGGACACAATTGTATGTCATAACTCTCAAACATGGAACAAATGAACTACACGACCACAACAACGAGCAGATGTAGGACCGAGAATTTTACGTGATTATCCAAAGCGTTTAAACAATTCCGAACTTTAAGTAAGAATCACTGTGGAAGCTAAACACTAAATACTGCTTTCAAATGAGCCTTTATTTTACTTTTCAGTCAAAAGATCACCATTACTGAGAGGTTCCTAATCATTACATAACGAATAAAAACAAAACTTACGTGTTAATATTTTAAATGAAATAATTAATTCTTAGTGTATCAAAACGATGATACTCGTATTGTTGTTTTGTTAATAAACGCTCTTAAATGGAGGTGATACTTTAAAATCTTCCACACGTACTGGAAACAAGAGTACAATCTTGACTGAATTGGGACAATTCATCCTCATTAAAAATGATTTATCGAGATTTTAATAGGAAAATATCATTGCATTTCAGTTACAAATATGTATTAATTTACTTAAGAAACCATTCCTGAGCTCTTAACGAATAATTAATTAATAATATAATATTTCAACATGAGTTCTACATATTATATTAACAATTAAAATAATAATTTAATTTTTAGTAATTGCATCGGTAACTAAATTTAATAAATTCAAGTTAAAGAAGTTTTTATGTAACGTTAAATCATAATTATTTATCAAACTGCGCTGTTCTATAAAATACATGTCAAAATAAAATAAAAAACACCGCCCATGAGCTTACTCAGGCTCACTCGTTGCCCAAATCGAAAACAAAACGAAGTGAATACCTTTTTCTACATTATGTAGATAACAACTTCATAATCTTTATAATGAAAACATCGAAGAAATTAATGGCACAAAAATAGTTAATTTTTAAAAACAAACTAATTTTGTTCAAAAATCTTATCTTTTTCATGAGTTTTTTTACGATAACGAAAAAAACGGGTACAAATGTAATTTAGTATGGACATATATGATGCCTATTCAACTAACAGAAGTTTTCTGTTGCTGAAAGGGATACGCAATAATGGTGATCCATAATAAAACCAACTTCTGCACTTGGTTATATTTATTTTGTCGCCCATGGACATCTACAATACCGGGAGGTTTACAAGGGCGTAAATTATTTAATTCATAAATAACTTTTAAAAGTACTATCAACCCCCAAACAGATGGTCCAACCAAACATAAAATTTTCTTCATAATTAATCTTAAATTTTTCTTTTTTTAAAGTATTTACGTAATTTTCAAGATAACCTTTGATATAAATACTCGAGAATTAATATGAACTTACTCGTTTATTTTTCCTCTGAAATGTCTTATTACAGCGTAAATATAAAAACTTTTACAAAAATATCTACTCATGCGCAGATGAGTACGACTGCCTTCGAGGCGACACAAACACGTATTATCACAGATCGAGGTAAGAAGTAATCTGTTAAGTTAACTACCTATATATTTAATTAGAATCATAATTATATATTACTACTACTTAGATTTATGAGTAAACATCGTCTATTGAAGGAAGTAGTGCAAATAGCAAACTAAAAAAAATATTTTATAAAAGATATAATTTTTAAAATACTTGCTATTTCGGTTTAAAATCCAAAACAATTATTTATGGTACCAGTCTGAAGAATGAAACTAAATATAATAATTTAATAAACGGAAACGAATTAAATCTAAACTTTAAAAAATAATAATCTCACATTTGTAATTTTTGCCTTATGCCGGCCATACACACTACGGTCTACCGGAGAGGTCCACCTGTGCAGGCCGACCGGAATGTGTGCGGGAATAGACCTGTGCAGGTTTTTGAACCTGCGCAGGCGACCGGCGCAAGATCGAAAATCGATTCTTTCGAGACCTCTCCGGTAGACCGTAGTGTGTATGGCCGGCATTATGCCGTAATCCGGTGCCGATATGCCATCAAACGTCATCCGACAAGTTTAGCTAAAAGTTTGATGGTGGGTCTGTAGGAAATTAAAGGAAAACTAATATTGTGTGTGTTACTTACTAAATTTGTAATGAGCTAGGTGTCACCCAAGTGTAATAGTATGACTATTCAGTGGACTGTTTGCTATAAAAATGAAATTCGCCGCTTCGGAGAAGAGAAAATTTCGATCACTGCCCTTAACTGATTTGAATCTTTTTACAAATCTTATAATCTACTCTGCACTGTCTCCGTCAGATATTAAACGTCACTATTGTTACGTTGTTACGCTTATGTTATATTGTTATTTTTCATGTAGCCTTTATTAGTTTAGTTTGGTTTTTGTTCCTGTTTAGTTTCTTTTTTTTTTAATAACTATATGTAATATGTATTTTTGCACTTATTGCCTACCTTATCTAATTTAAAACATTTTTTTTCTTTTCTCGCAGTGGTTTCCTGGAAGAGATCTCTCGATAGCTATAAGGCCGCCAGTGGCCCCCATTTACATTTAATTATATTAAATTTTTATATAGTAATTCAACGAAGTGTAAATAAATAAAAAAAACTATCTTCGGAAGAAGTAGAATTTGCAAATTTTTTAGCCCTATAAAAGCGTACCTAGTCGCCCAAAGCCCCTCATAATCAAAATCTGAAATTCGCACAACAAAGGGCAAAATATTACCAAGTGAACGAAATTCTGAGGGCATGACTAGAGTAGTACTCCCATTAACACCGGCGCTATCATTTAACACACAAGAAGACCTGTTGAAAATAACTAATTATTTATATATGTGTGTACAATGTACATTGTACACACAAACACAGACAGATACATAATGAATAACTCTTTAATGCATAATTAACCTAGTATATTTTACCAAAATGTCAGATTCTTGCGTTCTACTAAACGACTTTAGACTTAATATAATTGATAGATAATTAAATAAATGAGCTGCATGGTTGTATTGACGCAAAATGTTGTATAGAACAGGACATATTAATGTGAGCACTAGCCATCGCGTCAAAATAAGACAAATATAACTAATACACTCTGTTGTTTTTGTGTTAAACGGTTTTTGAAGTGAAACTTCTTTAGAATCGTTGTCATTTCAAACCGGATACAACGGAAAAAGCGTCAGCAAAAAGAGACAGACACATAAATTCATAAGATTATTATTAATTTAATTCATTAATTAAGTGTAGTAAGAAGTTTTTACTTCAAAAGGTTTCTATAATTAATTAAATGTAAATAAAATTGATAAATTCCATCTAATTTTATGATTGAACTTGATTTACTCATTTAATTTTTTGCACATCTATGTTTTTTTTAATTTAAAAATGATCAAATACACACTAACTAAAAGTTTAATCTCATTTTCGCTATTTACCTACGATCGCACATACCTTACATTATTATCAATATGTCTCCCCAACCACCACCACCTAATGCATGCGAGCATCTTCTGATCGAGGTCATGCTCAGTAAATCTAAAATCCTTGGAGTTCTTCTCTCCTTCTCTTTTAGTCGAATATTTTGCAGGTTTTGATGATACTCTTGAAAGGTTTACGCCTCTTTATAAAAACATAGTAATTATGGGTGATTTCAATACCTGCTTAATAAAAGACGACTGCCGATCGAAAAAGTTGCTCTCTATTACCGACTCTTAAAATCTAATAGCCTGCCACTTAGCGCCACGCATAAAGTTCCAGGCTCCACTCCTTCCCTATTGGATCTTATATTTACTTCTTCTGTTGACCTAGTTACTAACCATGGCCAACTTCCTGCTGTCGCTTTTTTCTCGTCACGACCTCCTTTATTTGTCTCTCAATCTTAAACCTCCGAAACTAAAACCCACCGTAGTCCTTAGACGCAATTTCGCTGCGATTGACACCGAGCGTCTACGATAAAATCAAAACTTTGATTAATCAAAAAAACCGCGCTAAAGTCAAGATGAGAACAGCCAAAACGGACAAGGAACGTGTATTTCACAAAACGTTGCAAAACCGTTGCAACACGCGTTGTCAGGATGCGCACAGACGACACATTCACGACTTAGTGTCAAATGGGGATCCTTCAAAAATATGGAAATTTTTAAAATCTCTGGGTGTCGGTAAGCCACCACGTACTTCCATGCCTCCCGATATCGAAGTAAAAAGCCTAAACGCCCATTTTACCTATCATTCTACTTCAAGTAATATCGATCTCGACTTAACACTTGAGTACATATTATAAATTTTTGCTCCGTGTCTTAGTTTGTAAATAACTGCGTATATGAATATATCCTAGACTCCCGGAAAACAATAATTACTTCGAGTTTGTTGGCATAAAAGGCATCTGCAAAACTATAGACGTGACTATAACAGTCACGTCTATAGTTTTGAAAAAAAAACGGTTTTTATAAATTATTAAGATCTAAATGAAAAACTAAAAACTTCTTAAAATATATTTACATTATTATTTTAAGAAACCAATCAGTGATTTAATAAACGTTAACATCATAGTGTGACGTATTGTAGACACTTAAAGTGACGCTGTCACCGCTACATGACCCTGACACAAGCTTGACGTTGACAGTATCATCTGTTGTCACTGTGACACATCTCATGTCGGGGATTGACACAGCGATCTGAAAGAATACGACGTTAAAGTTAAGAAATCGGTATCGCACAATTCTCGTGAAAATATTTTAGTAAGATCGATTTGTTATTATTATTATTATTATTTTTTAGTACATTTATTATAAATGTATTCTAAATTATGTTCAGAAAACCCATGTAGGTATTGCATCATTCAAAACGCTGTTTCAATACGCTACATGACGTACTGTTCTGAGAAACTTATTCACAGAACGGTCTGTCTTAACAGACTCACCCAAACACTATGCCAAAGAGCCACTGAACTACCTACCTAATACTAACTTACACTAATACTAACACAATACTTTAAATTCAATAAATATTCATTGGCTTTAAATCAAATAAACATCGTCTGCCTAAATTTACTAATGTATATAGTTTTTTGTTTTGTTTTCTAATTATTATTTGTAAATGAGTAACTTCGAGTTTTGATCGAAATTTTAAATAAAATAGATTATAATTACTTCAGACCTCCCAGAAAATAAAATTGGCCGATATATAATTGGAACATATGTAGCGATACCTTAAATCTCCGACTACAAACTAAACAACGACGTCTCATAATTAAACGCGCTAAGAAATTTATTCCTTATAAAGGATATACATTTAGAACGGGCTTCGGGCCGATCTGTTAGACCGGTCGAGGATCCATTTAGGTCGGAGGGAGAGCATAACATATTTTCTACACAATAGTAAAAAATAAACGTGTCATATGACATACGCAAAACCCTGCCCTTGTAATGCCACAACCTAGGCTACAAGTGCAGTTAAACATAAACTCCTTTATCCTTAAGTTTGAGTAATATTTTTACCTCAAACATAGAGATTCTATGAATGGTAGCGTGTTCTGTGGCTTCCTAGTTGTCGGATGAAATAGTTAAAGTCGTTTTTTATTTTTTGAATAAATTATAATTATTTAGTATTTAGATTTATTTGTGTTCTTTTTCTTTATTTGTTATAATTATTGTGTACTGCTTAGATTCAAATTATGTTTTAATTTAACATTAGTTTTGTATTATTGGTTTCTTCCTCAATTGTTATTGATTAAAACAGAAATATAAAAGAGGTTAAATACATAATTTTTAAATATATATAAATATTATTACTGTTTTTATTTCCAAGGAAATAATAAAATATCTTAATTTATTTTTATCCATTTTTTTTCCACAAAAATCACTTCACTCAAAATACTCTCACAAGCTAATAGTACGACAGTTGTCAAATATAGCTACAACTTAAAGCTAACTAAATTTTTTATTTATTTCATACTAGTAGCGCCATTTGTGTTTACCTACGAAGTTTGCCCCTCACATAATAATATGTAAAAAATTGTTAATGATTCTTGGATGCATCCGAAATTATCAAAGTGATTTGATCTATTATCATGGGTCATTAGTAAATCATTACTGGGAAAAATTAACTGCACAAATTGATTTAAAAATTTCAAAACGGGTTAAGTTATGGCGTCTCTAGAGATTGTAAAAATCAATTATAACAAAGTTTTAAATTTGTGTAGGAACTTTTAGTAAAACTTAAAAATCGCAAACCTTGTGCTTCTAATCCCACTAGAGTCTAGACCATAGACCTGCGAGAAACTATATTTGAATGTATAAACGGAAATGTATGTCCTGCCCACGCGTACCAATACACACAAATCGGACAAGACCAGTTTATGCATTTGTGTGTCGACAAAAAAATATGGATGTATTGTCGAGAAAAGATTCATTTGTAATGTAAAAATAATTTTATTTGTTTAAATCAGTTAATGACACCAATTTAATTAAAATATTCATACGTTATTTTCGTGTCTGTCACAATTTAAAAACAAGTTACGACGGACTATTTTAGGTAAGTGTGCAAGCTTTTTTTAGTTTAGATTTAAAATGTTGTTTGTAATAACCAGTATTATAAAACCATGCTTACCTGTACTTCTGCATTGTCGCCATTTATATCAATATCATACGATTCGTTATATTTAATTTTAGTCTCATTTAAATCCGTACATTTACCACACAGCCAGGTTCCGTTGGAATATACTTGTTCGTCGGTGGTTTCTGGAATTAAAAAGAATATTCTTGATAGCAAAAACCTATTCCTTTTTTTTAAATAATATAAGCATGACCTCTGTGTGTGATACAACTTTGAAAACTTTAAATTTCGGCGAATTATTTTTCCATATGCCCATTTAATACTTGCTAACTTGCTGTACATTAGTTTAAGACTCCTTATCTACAGTGTCAGGCACAGACGGCGGAAATACCTACGTGTCTGTTTAATATTGTGAGGATATATATAAATTTTCAGTATATGTGGAACCAGCTGCCCACAGAAGTATTTCCGAACCAATTCGACTTAGGGTCCTTCAAGAAAAGAGCGTACCTATTCTTGAAAGGCCGGCAACGCACTTGCGAGCCTTCTGGCATTGTGAGTGTCCATGGGCGGCGGTTTCACTTAACATCAGGTGAGCCTCCTGCCCGTTTGCCTCCTATTACATAAAAACAAAAAAAACAATGTCTAATTGGCCAGCAAGCTTACCACATAATTTTGATGTTAACAATAACTCTAAATTTAGTTGACTATTTAGAATCCCATTAATGAAGCCCAACCTTCATTAGGACGTTGATTCATGTTGACTTAAACTTAATATTCACATAAGAATATTAAAGTTACGAGGTAAACTTACATCTGCAAATAAGGAGCTTATTTCTTGAACATATTTTTTGATAATAATATTCTTTAAATGTTCTTATTCCCATTTTGTTATTATAATTAACATACCAATACTTGCAGAGTCGTAAATTCGTTCATTTTCCAAAAGATCTATTGAGTCAAAATCACTGCCAGATTTTACATACTTAAAATTAATTATTAATAAATTAACTATTATATAAGTTAAAAACATAATCAGTCACAAAGTGCGTGTCATATCAACAATTGATAACTTTAAACTAATTTATCACAAGGTTAATTTTAGACTTTAGACTTCAATCAATTGACCTACTTTTTAATACTTTAAGTTCAGAGTTTGTGCTATATATTATATAACTATATATACATATTGGTATATTTTACGGAATCATGGTGACGTGAGCGATAAGTGATATCTTAAATTAACATTTACCTAGTTCGATTGTTAAGGGCAGCAATTCGAAAATGGACTTGATATTTTTGATTATAAGTTTTGAAAATTTACTTGCCGTGTTTCGTTACCAATTTTCTAGCGATTTCCTCGTTACATTTAAGTTTCTTAAGTGAACAATTAAATTTTTTATATAAAATATTATGTATGTTACTTGGAGGGGACATAAGAGTTTTAGAAAGGTTGGAAAACACTGCTTTAGATTATAAATATCTTCCTTAACAATAAACCCCTTCCAGCTTTTTAAACTTATCTTAATATTTTCTTTGTGCTGGCCAAGTGGCTTCAGCGTGCGAACCTCATACCTGAGGTCGTAGGTAAGTTCACCAGCTGTGCACCAATGGACTATCTTTCTATGTGCGCATTTAACATTTGATCGAACGGTGAACATATCTGTTTTAATACATGTAGTCAGGAATTTTTATCCCTACAGAGAGATCTAGAACATTCGTCTATGTTCTTCTATATTATACAGAACGGGACAAATGTTTGGCTGCATAGTACCTGATGTTAAACAAGATAGGATTAATTTAAAAGGGGCAAAAATAATCCTTCACAAAATTTAAATATTATTGGAAAGTATTTATATTATCAATGCACAAACTCTTTTTACTAGTCGGTTAAAAATCTCCATATTCACTCAATAAATGATGCATAATGAGTCAAGCTGACTTATCAAAGGAAACGAGATAAGTTTTTTACTTATAAATAGATAACAATTATATCGGGTTTGTCACTTAAAATATTTAACAGTTTTTTTTGTAACAAAATAAAGTTTTTTTTGGTCTTTTGTTTTTATTAATTATCGTACTTAAAAGGTTTAATATACAATTGGCGTTGTTCATTTTAAGCAGATTAAAACCTAACATTTGATGGGTTTATTTTTAAGATTATTATTACAATTCAAATAGTTACTGCCTATAATGTGTACATATATATTTATTTTTTATTTTATTTATTGAGAAATATTTACAGCTAGTTAACATACTTACTAAATATAGTTTTAGTTATTTTTACAAATAATAATAATTTTAAACAAAATATATAATATAATAATAATAAAATCTTTACATATAATTGAGTACTTAATCATTAAATTGATTGGTAACAATAAAATCATTTTAATCCAACTATCTATATCTATCAAAGAGAGCAATAAACTAACTCAAATTAGTTGAGGAACACTCAGGGTAGTATAACTTAAACACTTTATTATACACTATTTATTCCACTGAGGAACACAAATGTCAGAGTTTTCCTTGCCGATACCACAAGATTAAACAGCTTATGAAAGAGAAAAAGCGTTGGGCGAAAAAGTGCGTTTTGGGTAGCTTATGTGTTTGTTTCACACAATGTTAATTTCGAAAGAAAAAAAAACATCTGAGAGAATTGCATGCGAATGCTATTACGTAACGCTCAATGCGTGATTTGCATTGCTAATATACAATGAATCAGTAAGTAAATTGATACTTTTTATATATACCTACTATAGATTTTATAGACAACATGTTCCCTAGACTTGAACGTTGTATAAAAACACAATACTACTAGCTGATGTCTGCATATAATTAAACAAACAGTAATTTGCTGTGGCATTAAAATTGATATAAATGCGTTTTCGCATTAATTACAATTATAGGTCATTATGGCTCATTTATACAGAGGTTAATAACGATTTACGGCTAATCACTAATTTATTACTTTGTTATAGTTTTTGAGTATTCCAATATAGAAATTTACTTGTATAAGAGAGAAGGAAAAGAAGTTTCTTGAAGTTCCTTTTTATTTCGGAGGCCAAGACACTTTTTGGGTCGCAGAGCCAGCTGTGTGAGTGGAGTGAAGAGAGAAGATGTTAATTGTGGATTTACCTGAGAGAGTTTGATGTTTGTGTAGGTCAAGAGGGCAGAAAAAGGAGAGGACGAACACAAGATTTTTGATTTATTTTTTATATTAATAATTTTATTGGTGAATTATTCTGAAAAAAGTAATACTTACTATACTATAAGGGGTCATAGGGTCACACAGAGGTGGGAGGTAGCCTAATATTAAAACAAAAATTAAACATTAAACATTATTGTTCTCATAGTATGCCCATTAAATATATTAACATATCTGGTTTAAACGCACAAATATAATATATTTCGCATTGTTTGTATGCACAAAGTAATTCAATTCAAAGTAATTACATCATTAATCGTAAATAAATATAATTACAACTCCATTTTCTAATGTCATTGATTCAGTGTCACTTTGACCAGTTTGTTTACAACCATGATAGAAACAACATGTTAACAAATCAGTAAAAATGTTAAAGTATTTGTGTCTGCTATTTGTGTGCGTGGAGTGTGTGTTTCACATTAAATCTGGTGTGACCTTCAAACCTTACCGGGATGATAATGAGCAGCCTGCTGACTTTTTTGGATACAGTGTTGTTTTGAATAAATCTGAGTAAGTTATAATTAATCTTTGTTTAAGCAAGTAACTCGCAATTGTTTGGCTTGACATATATTGGCTTAAATATGTGTGTATGTTTGCCGACAATGAAACTAGTTTAGTCATTTGTCGAGTTGAACAATGACGGAAATACTTTATTACCCACTGTATAAATAATTAATAAAATCTCCCTTTTCACATTCATAATATACTTTAAAAAATTGTGTTATCTGTAGTGAACCGGTCTTTAAGATAGCTTTACGACCCCACTTATAATTATTATACCTTGGAATAATTTTATCCTTTGTAAATACGTATATAATAATATTCAAACTAAATGACATTAATGAGTCATTCATAGTATAGGATATGATTCATTGTTTTGTCTAATCATTATAAATTGAAATTGCTTACCACAGTTTTTGAAGTTATACTTCTTTAGGCGCGATATGAAAAATTTATGAGAGTGAAATTTTACAATGCGCGCGCACCTGTGACACAAAATTAGGAGTGTGATTATAGCGTGCGCGAGCGAGATACGAATAAGACTATCTACAAGTAAAAAGAAATAGAATATGCGTGAATTTCGTATGCCAAGAATTTTGAATGACCATAATGACATTTGTCATTTACCTTTTAAACAAATAAAGGAGTTTTAATTATTTTTTCAAAGAAATTTAGCAATGCTTTTTGAATTATAATCAGAAGTGATTTAAATTGAATATTTAAACCAATACTAAATAATATTTGTGAAAAAACTGTGCTCATCAACCTTCCTAAGTGCTTCAATACAATTGAGGTTAACTATCCGTATGTATTATTATTATCGAGTAATGTTTTGATTAAAAAAATGACCACATTGTTTAATCAAAACATGTAATTTTTCTGATTTAATCTAGCAAATATAAGGACAAGAGACAAAAAACAATTGATGAATCAGTGTAAGTGCACTATATTGAATACAAAAAAAGAGTTGTCATCTTATCGCTGAGAAACATCAAAAACTGGAGGTGGAACAAAGCCAAACAATTTTTAATAATGCCAAAGAAGTATAACTTCTTACGCGCGTACATAAGTACACGCACCCTTTTTTTTGTTTGTAATTAACAGTTTTGAACTATGAATGTATAACTCTTTTATGTTTTTTTTTTATTTTGACATTCAGGAGTCATAGTTCGCGATAGACGATCGGACACACTATTTGTGCTATATTTTATTATCAGTATAAGACTAATAGTATAGACATAGGTAGTTCTAATGTTAAAACACTGATCTTTTCCGGCCGAGCAACGCTCGCTAAAAAAGCTGCGCTGTCAAGACCCTTCGGCCCAAAGCGAGATTACATAAAAAAAAATAACACTGATCATTATTATAATAACACTCCGAACTGCATTACACTCTTAACTTTTTGTCTATTATAGATCTAAGCAACAAATGTTAAATTCAAAGTAATATATTAAAAACTGAGTGTTTAATACTCGGTTCGGAGTGCGTAGTCTTCTTATATTTAATATTTCTGCAGCTGTTTCATTATTTTATAGAAGTGATCAGCCTTCTGAGCACACTCGCCCAAAATTATTATTTCATGGGGAACTGAAACTAGACCCTCAAAGGTTAGCTAAACTATGGAGGTGGATATAATGTTTTAATAAACTATAGCTACTGATTAAATGCCAGTTACTTACTACTAGTATTATAAGATACATTTTTAATTTCAGAATTTTTATTGGTGCGCCCAAAGCGAAAAGTATTCATAATCCTACTAATTCAACTGGTCTAGTGTATAAGTGTAAATTGCAGCTTAATGTGAAAAATGTCACGTGTAAGTCTTTTGGACTGGCAAACGAGGGTGAGTGATTCATTATTAAATCAGATTATTCGCGCCCCGTCGGGCATGTCCAGATTTTAAATATTTTTGTAGTAGTGCGAATATTAAAACCTTCAATCGTATGTATAGTTAAAATATGAATACAATAACGCTACTCGGTTCGAACACAACTTTGATGTTCATACAATATATGTTGCACTGATATGCAAGCTTGACGGTATAAAACCTTGCCATTAAAATCAGGATTGGTACCTCTATTGGGAGTCACAGTACCGGCCCAGAAACTTACCCAAAAGACACTTAAAAATAAAAAATAAATTTCACCTTTTTTTTAAATTTCACGAGGTTGAAAATAAGATAGATAGATCATATTTTAACTTTGTTCTTCGAACGGGTAGACTCCTTTTTATTTGCTAAGCCAAATGAGAAAAAACATTTGTATAAAAATGTAAATATCTAATAAAAATTATATGTACATATACCAAACCTGTATTGGCCATGTTCTACGGTATGAATAACCAATAAGTTTAGGTGGCCAATTGACTTGCAATAAAAGGTTTCTTACATAATATAATTTTACTTACAAATGTATCTTCACAATTAAGCTCCATCATTGTACTATTGAACAAGTATTTTAATATCTTTTCCAGATCCAGACCTTATTTTCCGAAGATTCTCGGTCTACTCAGATTTCTTTAAAAATGATATGTGGTTGGGATCGACGATTGCTGTCGTACCTGGTGGAAAGTTTTTGGTAATTCTTTATTAATACTAAGGTTTTTTTTACTTCCGAAATCAAATACATAATATGACATACGTCCTACTTAGCACGAGAGTGTCGACTCGAGCTCGCGTCGAGCTATAAGCTTCTTAAAACTGGGAGGGACTCTTTGGTATTTGATTTTACTAAACATCAGGGAAATCTAATGACATAAGAAAACTAAAATAAACCTAGTATTCATTTCAATTATGGTTAAGAACATTTATTTATTTATTTAGCTTTTATTCTATAATAATAATAATTAATTTGCAAGGTATGATATAAAAATGTTACGTTGATACAATCTAAAGTTCTCATATTCTGCCACACGTGCAAATTTGTCTTAAAAGGTAGAATAGAAGTCATTAGGAGTCATATCATTATAGTCAATTCTTATATTTATGTACATCATCACATGATTAAAATATATTATTAAGTTATCAAATCAATATTAATTATAATGTTTTACGCAAATAATCATTGATAGAATAATATTTTTTACCTTAAGTCGATTTTTAAAAAGTCTAGTAGTTTACTTTTTGGTAAATTATTATAAACCTTGACTGCCATAAAAAAGCCAATTTTTCCCCATGTCTACTTCAACAGTTGTCCATTCCAGTTGATTTAAAAATATTCATGTTTTTGTAAACGAATAAGGACATTTCTAAAATATACATATAGGGAAGTGATAAAATTTTGAGTATCTTATACATAGGTACACAAATATCAAGGTAGATAAATATCTAATATACCTTTTCATACATTTTCGACAGTAGTATGTTGGTTTCTAGGTTCATTAATATAGTAGTATATCTGAAGTTTAATTTTTCAAAAAATATTCTAGAAAAACTTTTAAAACTGATGATTAAATGTACGAATTATGTTTTAGATGTGTGCACCTAGATATGCGACTCCTTACAAAAACACTCACTTGTTAATGAACGGTGGGTGTTACGTACAAGGACAGAAAAGGGGCAATACCCTTCTGCCTTTAAAAGAAATGAGTAAGTACGATTTTACAAATAGTTTTTTTTTTAATTTCACAATATGAAATGGGTTACGTTGTAACGTATGTGACGTTTGTTCAACATAAATATAAAATACTAGCTATGCTCTGTTGTTCCATATGTGGGTCTTGATAATATTATAAAATAAGTTTTCAATACTAGGCGACACATAACTTAGATAATGAAATATTAGAGTCAAATGTACAGCTATTTACTGGAAGTAATTTTCAAAATAAGAAGATTTAGTGGTTCATGTATTTATTAAAGAAGAGGACTTAGTGAGAAGAATACGAAAGGGAATGCTTAGATGGTTTGGCCATGTAGAACGCATGAATGAGAGAAAGAAATAAATACATTTTCAAACACATTATACTCAAACATAACGTTTGTTCATTAATGCTTCCCGAGATCTTGCGCGTCTCGGGCAATGCTTTTGTAGCGAAAATATTTTAAACTACCCGCTTATTTTGTGATATGTAAATACAAATATTGGGTGAAGAAGCTTTAGAAAGCATAGTGATAGTGAGTAAAAAGGATTCGAAGAGGTCATCAACGAAGAGTGGATTTCCTTGCAAAGATGTTGTAAGGTAATCAAAAACACAAGCACGAATTATAAAAAATCCTATACTTGACGCTGGCTAATGCACAAATCGTGCCAAAGACATAAAAAAAAAGTTTGAGGTATTGTTGCACCATTTTATAGCAGAAATTTAGTTTTTTTTTCTTCGTCTGCTAGGTTGATGGTAAAAAGCTAATGTGGTTAAAAATCTATCAACTATTTCAACATAAGTCATATATTATCTGCTTTTAAAAAACTTTGAACTAGCGGATAATCCAAAGGGTTTGACAATAGCATTCTAAACACTACCAGACAGTTCGCTTTCACAAAAATATTCTGAGTAAATGAATGAAACTATTCAAGATTCTAATACAATTCGATGCGGTAGAGTGCTAAAGACTTATGTGACTGTAAGGAGTTACGGTAATTAGTGTGGCATATTCAAAAGCCTTTCAAAAACTCGACGTCATCAAAAACGTACTTTATAAAGACAATAAGATTAATCAAACGTCTTACCCGCATTTGTATTGTATCGGCGTACAAAAAGAACGAAGACACATATTTATTTAAACATTTTGTAAACTTACAACATAAATAATGTATAACAAAAACTATACTAAAGATATAGCCAAATACGGAATACATAATATCGACAAAAATTATTATTGGGGTTTTTAAAATTGTATAACGAATTCGTATGTTTACCATAATTAATATATATATATTTATGGTTAGTTTTTATCAATATAGTTGCTATATACTTATTGTATTTAATAATTAGAATATGAATAACACTTCTATTGTAAGCCTCACGATTGCCCTCAATATTTCCCGCGGAGACGCTAGCCAATCACAGAAAAAGCTTGGTCTATGATGCTTTGTACAATATCGGGTGATTTTTACAATAAAATACAAGTTTGTTATAAATCAGGTAATTTAAAAAATAGATGAAAATAAGTCATACCTTATTCGGCTGTGTTGTGTGATGGTGTGAAAGTGAGGGTATGTACGTGAGAGTGTGTATGTGGGGTATGATCATGAATCAGGTGATTTAGCGCTATGGATCTTCTTAATCCTTTTAACCATATTCTGCGATAACTAAAACAAGTCAAGGCTTAAATAGTGGTCTTTGTATGTCCAGGCTGCGCGATACGAAACTGAGTTTTTTGCATAGTTGGTGTTGATGTGAGGAACATGAATCAAAGCACGTTATCTATGAACGAAGCAGACAAATAATCTGTCATTCCATAATTATTTTAGATAGACAAGCCTTCATGACTGACGGGTCCAGAGAGGAGTTCGGAGAGTACGGCACTCACCTAAATTTCTACGCGTATGGTCAAGCAGGCATGTCCATCAAAGTGACCGAGAATAATACTGTCATTATTGGAGCACCCGGACTATTGCAATGGACAGGTTTGTATGAAAAAAGCTTGTTTGATGTCCCGTAAGCCGGTGTGAGACAGATGTCTCCGTCTCTTGCATGACATTTTTCCTTTATTATAAAATAGGTTACGTTAACGTTACAAGTGTTCTTGGCCACAGAAGTGTTGGCCTTGTGGCTTCAGAGTGCGACTCTCATCCTTGAGGTTGTAGGTTCGATCCCCGGCTGTGCACCAATTTAACATTCGCTCGAACGGTAAAACAACGGTAACAGACACTATGGTCTAAGGTATGCCGGTTTTCTCACGATGTTTTCCTTCACAGTAAGCGCAAGTGTTATTTGCATACATACAAAGAAAATTCTATTGTTGAGCAATTAAACGCAAAGTTTAAAATTGAAAGACTGTTCTCATTGTGATTAATGTATTTATTATAAGGAGGAATAATAGAGTACAAATTTTATCCGGACACCGTGCCAACCAGTAGTTTATTCTTCAGTAAACAGCCCGTGACAAATCCATACTACACAAAGGACCTTGGACCAGATGATTACCTAGGTAAGACTGAAGATCTTTAACATTAATTTATTAAAGTTTACCACATCATATTGAATGCTATATCTACATTATATGGGTATCTTTAAAATAAAAACATAAATAAAAATTAAAAAGTAAAACATAATAAAAATATTACACTTCCAATTTTAGATTTTTAAAATAGCGGGTATCAGAGATTTTAGTATTATTATTTCGAATAGAATATTTTTATTTTTATTATTATTTGCTGTTTCGAAAAGATTGGCCTTTAGCTGGCATAATATTAAAGCAAAAGTATAATATGACTCGTAGATATAAAATATTACCAAATTCTAAAAAGTTAAAATGACGGTAGTATAAAATTTGAATGACAGCAGTCTAATAAAATTGCCTCGTCATTGATATATAGCTCAAACCATGAATTATTAATATTTATATATTATCTTTAATAACAAATCATTTTGTATTTGAATAGGCTATTTGACAAGATTTTAAAAACTATTTCATATTATTTATTGGCACCTATAGATTTCTTCTGAAATTTATTTAATTCTCTTAATAATCAAATTATACATTTATAATTTTAAGAATCCGCCAAAATGCCTTTATCTTCAAAATGGCGTCGCATCAGTCCCGCTAATGTAATGTAGTCAGTCAAGTTTTTGTGGGTGTCTACGATTTTTTGTTAATTTTAATAGTGATTTCTGTGACAAATTTTTTTGCAGTCCTAACTAATTTCAAAAAAATTTTCGCTTATAAAAGTAAACTTTGTTAATCATGGATTTTTTCGATTCTACTATGTTTTTTAATGTTATCATACACATAAAAGTTGCTTACAATAACATATATTTTATTTTATTTTATGTTTATGTTAAAAAATTGATTTTATTTAAATATGTGCTTGCATTGTCGTGTTTTTTTTTTTAATTTCTATTTGATTTTTTTACAGAGAAACTTATGCTTGCATTAATTGTCACACATTTTAGATGTGGGATTTTGTGAAATAGTTGGTGGACTTAGGACTGTGTGTGATGTTGTGGGCTTGATAACTAAATAAATAAATAAAATATAAAAAATTGTTGATATTGTCATATGATCACTATATCTTTATGGTTATACTAATAATAATACTCTATCTTATTAAAGCAATAACAGCTATTTCTTAATTTTTTGTGTTGATAACAAAATACTCTCTAGTCAGCACTGCCCTGGTACTCTGCAATTTCAATGTTGCATATTTGTACCGCGTTATTCCAAGGCGCTACGAATATTGATAACTACATCAAAAATGGATACGAAATTGTCATGATCGCAATATCGTTATTGGAAGTTACATAGTACCGGCGCAGGTTCTTAGGATTATTAAACATACAATATATATTTATAATTATTTACCTTACAGGATACAGTGTAGAATCTGGTGTATTCGAAGCGAATGGGAAAACTTTGTACATTGCTGGTGCACCGCGATCTAAATCTGGATTTGGACAGGTAAGATTTTAAATTAAAATATTTAAACTCGTCAAGGAATGCTTTGATATGAATGATGTATCTAAAAAAACATCAAATTCGTTTTCGGCGATTAATAAATTCTTTAATTTATTTTTTATTACAAAGAGTGAATTTGGCATTTTGATACAGCACCTAAGTTAGAGTTTATACCAAAATCGATTTTGAATATCACTTTTTAACATGATTTGAACTAAAGTTCTCTTTCGTCTTTTTCTGTCAAAAGTTGCGTGCAATGTGATAAAAAGAGATAGATGTGGAGTACTCCACTCTCGCTACCTTTGACTATGCGTTATTTGAATTTTCAATATACAGGTACTGATATTCGAGCCGTCTTTCAAAGAGCTAGATCCAATAGAGATCAAAGCGAAACTCGTTGGAGATCAGCTGGGCTCGTACTTCGGAGCAACATTATGCTGTACCGATATCAACGGTGACGGGGTCACTGACCTTCTTGTCGGTGCACCAAACTACGTGCATAAGAACGACACCATCACATATGACCAGGGCGCTGTTTTCGTTTACCTGACTGAACAACGGGTAATTGACTATTAATTATAATTACGTTTGTGCTACTAACAATCTGTCTCGAGTCATACCTCGCGAGTGCGTTGCCGGCCTTTTATTGATGAAATTTCGTCGCATCTTTTCTCAATAAATGGAATTTGTGATGTTGTCATACCACCCCATTTTATCAGAAGTAAATGATTGTCTGACTGTGTCGACAGGTGCGAACGCTAGATCTGCTCGTGTTTATTAGGCAAGGAGAAAAATGCCCGGGTCTTTCTAACTATTAATTTTGTATGGCCTTATAAATTTCAAAATATTTTCAGTTGGGAGAAAAACTTGAATCCTTACTCACTGAAAAACATTTACTTATAATGTGTTCATTTTATTTCTTATATAAATTTGTCAGAGTTTGTTTTTTTGTTTTTGTTTTTAAAGACAATTCACACCATAGACAATTCAGACCTAGTCCCATAGAGTAAAACGCGTTCTTTGATAGATATTTTTACTTACTAATTTGGTTTATATTAAACCTAATTTTACCTACTTCCTTAACACTATCCAATACATACGTCCCTAGAAAACTAATGGTAACTCCAGTTTCAGGATAGCTTTACATTAAAAGCTGCCGGATTTGTCCGTGGTTCGAGTGAAAGTGGGGCACATTTCGGCCTTACAATTGCTGACCTTGGAGATGTAGACGGAGATGGCTATTCAGGTACTTGGCGAAAAGCGATGCTTTGTTACCATAAATAGGCTTATATTTTTGTTCAATGACAAAACATTTTTTAGTCAAACATTCAGTTTTAAAAAATATTATTAATTACAGAAATGCCATTGATTAATGAAGCATTATACATTAACAATAATAATTTATTTGCAAGAATATAGTTAAAAAAAATTATACAATCTAAAGTTCGCATATTCTGCCACACATAATGTGCAAATTTGTCTTAACGGAATTTTGCATCAAACATTATGAGTCATATTATTATAGTGAATTCTTATATTATTTTTAGTGATAAAAATCACATTATTAAAATATATTCTTACGTTATCAAAACAGAATTTCTTTTTTCATTAAGGCGATTTTTAAAAACTCTAGTAGGAATATTTTTTATTGTTTTAGATAAATTATTATAAACCTTAATTGTTATACAAAAGATATTTTGCCTATCCAATTCCAGATTAATTTTTAGCACGGCCAATTTCTTTCCATGTCCAATTCGACACATGTTTATTCCCGTTGACTTAAAAATATTTATGTTTTTGCGAACGATAAGGACATTTCAGCTTAAAATTAGGCTTTAAAATCCAAAATAAAAACCAATTTTAATTGTATTATATTCCAGTATATAATATTACATCATTAAATTCCGATATCATTTAATTACCTGGATCAGTTATTAGTCTGTTTAAGTTACAAAGATCACATTAGCGTCCCATATCCTTCCTATTACTTGCGGGAATATAGTGTGTATTTGACTACCCATGCTTATTTATACTCGTAGTCCTGTATATAGGGGTTCGAAACTCCGTCCGACCCAAAACAAATATCATATAACCTCCATGATATATCACAGAGATATATTGTAGCTTTTATGCGACACGAGCATGCTTTTTGTTAATTTTTCAATCATTTCCAGATGTCGCCATTGGCTCTCCGTGGGAAGGCAATGGATCCGGTGCTGTATACATTTATAGAGGAAGTAAAACTGGCTTAAATAGTAAATATTTACAGAGAATTCAGGTTGCGGGCGCAAAAACCTTTGGGGGCTCGATTTCTAAGGGTATAGATGTTGATAATAATAATTGTAACGGTAAGATTTTTAATTAATGGTTATTTATCTAATTTAGGTATAGACTAAATCTGGTCGATATAATATACAACTCTAGTGGCCCTTCGTCTCTTTGTCAAGAGAAATGAGATTCAATGAATAGTTTAGTTGAGGCTGATTTACTTTTTCATCATGCCTTTTGTAAATATTACATTAAATATACGTAGAAAAACCATTTGAAATTTAATTATCCCTCAATTTCCATATTGCAATTACTAAAATTCACTAAATGTAAAAGGAAAACTGCATAATACGAATACAAACGAAATGTAATAATAGAATTATTATAAATCAAAAAATACACTATCGTTTATTATGACCTAAAGATAACAATCAAATATACAATATTTACAATTTTTAATAAAAATAATTAAAAATTGTGGCAGAGTACCTTTAACGCTGGCAGCATTTCCTCGCTGTGTTGCGATACTTATTCGTAGAGCAAGGAAAGTCCTATCTACGACGTATTATAAATCATACATTTTCGTTCCAGATTTAGGAGTAGGAGCATATAAATCCAATACAGCATATGTATTCAGATGTATACCAACCGTGCACGTTGAAGTTAGCATACAAGTGCCAGACGCGATGAATCTTCAGCCAAATGCGACTAACTTCACGGCGCAGTTTTGCATTAAATCCACTGAAAAGATCATGTGGTCCCATGTCAAATTAGGTGAGATTTGAGTGAATTCTGATTTGATTATATTCTTTAAGGCACGTTGCTTATGAGGTATCTGTGATTTACTTTATAAATTCTTTTGTCTGTAATATACATTTAAAGAAAAAGATACCGCATTCTAAAGTTAAATGATTGATAGAAATTCTAAAGTAAAATGATTGATAGATCTGAAAGCAACTGTAGAGGTGGACAGCGAAGGAAACCGCGCTATGCTTGACGGTGATCCTGTGTATAGCGTCTCTATTAAGCCTGGAAACGAAATGTGTGAAGAACAAATTGTCAAAGTGCACGTAAGTTAATAATACTCCTTTCATTACATCAGGAAATGTTACTCATATCCCTGCCGCATTTGGCTCCAGCAGGGATAATGTGGGACTCACAATATTTACAACCCTACCCACTAAAACCTGACGGATGCCTTTAGCTCGCCTATGGGCGCAGGCAGGTAACATCTGAGCCCTATCCTTACTCCCAGGCACAAATCTTCGAAACTTTTTTTTAAGACAGACGTGCAAGTTATTAATACTCCTGTTTTAATCACTTAACTATCTGACCGAATTCTGACGGACGCCAATTTTGGAGAGGATCTGAGATGACCAATGACTTTAATATTTACCTAGGCGAGGCATGATATACGATCAAGCGCGACAGTTTACGTGCCCAAACTTTACTGACCAATTTTCTTAGAACATTTGAAATTGTGTTTTTATTATTTTATTGCGTATTATTCTATCCCACACGGGATTTCAACCCGACACCCCATAATTTATAGTTGGTTAGTTAACGCATGGTTGGACGTTATTTGAAAAATATTTATCTGGTATAAAAATACTAGCTTTTTGTAGTTAATAAATTTTTAAATAACAAGTTTTTGTTTACCGTCCTCGAAAATCAAATTTCGAAATTAAAATTGTATAAAATACAATTTGTTGGCAGCCGACGGCCGATCTATCAAATCCCATTTCAATGAAATTCAATTTGGCGCCTAGCGAAACCTTTCAAGGTAAGGATAGTATTCATTTTCAATATTTTTATATTTTCTGGAAACGTAAATTAATTATAAAACGGTTATACAGTTTGTTTTATTAAAATTTAAGGCGTATTTATACACAATATTGTTGTAAAATTAAATTTCCAAGTCGTAAACAATCTTGTAAATTTAAAATGGATTTACCAATTTGGAATATTTATGCACAGTCCTGGGTTCGATTCCCGGAGAAACAATAATTATTTCGACTTGGTTGATGCTGTCAAAATATTATCAATCACGTTATTGTTTGAAGACTCGTAGCCAACAAGAAGAAGAATAGTTTTTATATTATTGAATTCACAATTAAAATTTCCAGTCTATCTAAAATATCACGTTGGGTTTTATATTATATACTATAAAATATTGTTCGCTATGAAGATAATAAAGCCATTTATTTTGAACGTTCCATGTCACGTGCAATGCATGCCTCTTATGTAATAAAACATTTACCATAATGAATGAGAAACTCGATCAGTACATGTGGTTCACAGACAGTAAAAGCTTTCCCTCACACGCTGCCCGGCTGTCAGACGATTCGATATTAAACACTTCATTTGATATCCAATTAACTAGGGACTGTGGAGACGATCTCATTTGTAGGCCTTTGCTACATATGACTCTGGAATCATTGGATAGGTAAGTTTTGTGTGAAGTTACCATTACATCAATTTCCCATAGTATCATAGTTCTCTTTATTGAAGACCCTTCTCTTTATTTCAAATCTTGATACATAAAGTATTTAATTAGACATTTACGCAAAAATAATTTATGTTTCTTTTCTTCTTTTAAAAGTTAGTAAAATACAATTCGTCAAAGTCGTAGAATAGTGACGGATCTGACAAATAGTAAACTTTACAGAGCAGCCATTTCAAAATAATATAATCATGTTAATTTTTGTCATAACTATTTTAATTCATATTCTGTTATTATGAAAATTGTCATACAAGCAAACAAAAGGGTTTGTTTTAAAACAAAATAAAAATAATAACATTAAATTACACAGTTTTCTAGAAAAATCACATGTTTCTATCAAATCTGTCACTTTTCCGACTGATTAATTTGAAATTTAAAACACATGGATTTTTGTGTAGCCGTAATATTTAGTCAATGTAGTATCCAAATATGATTAAAAGTGGATTTTGTTTTTTTTTTCAAATCCGTCATTGTTCTACGATCATGACGAACTACATTTTGATAATCGCTTTAGACATAAAATACATTTTTTAAATCCCTGTTTAAGATGTGAGTGTGTCTGATGAGGGCTTTATTTTACGCAAAGAGACACGACATGCCAGTAGTTAATATATTATGATGTACTCTTCCGTTTTGATTCCAGTCCTTACATACCGGGAACAAACCATCGTTTAGGCTTAAAAATTAACATCATGAACAAGGAGGAAGCCTCTTATGGTGCATTAATACACTTAATCGTTCCATCATCACCAAAACGGCTGCCAAGCGTTTGCTCTCTCGACAATTATTATAATGTTACGTGTAAATTGCCCTCCCCCTTTTATAGGGGGGAGTCGGTTGAATGGGAAATAGAAGTGGAATACACCCAGACGGAAGATAATAATAAGGTATGCATTTTGAATTAGTTTTCAAAACGACGATAAAAAATATCGTACCTATTGTAACCTGTAATAGAAATATGTACGACTGTTTTTAAATAATAAGAAACATTTAATAAAGAGTATTTAAATTATTATTTAAAGGACTGTTTACCACAAAGTTGTGTGTTTGTTGACCACAAAGGCCATTAAATTTTTCTCATTTTTTATGACTATTATTATTAATGCCGTCTGCAATGATTGTGAAAAAACAAAGTTTATTTTACCAATAATTAAGTTTATTATTGGCTCAGAAAAGTATCTTCACTGAATTATAAAGTTTCAGTTAAAAGTATTTGTACTGCAATGTGTATATTTATTTCTCGCTAACAGCACTATAAGGAAATAAAGTTCTCGCTAAACAATTTTTAATTGATTTTGTTTGAAGGAAATACCAATAGAAGTTGAGTTGCACGTACCCTTCTACCGAGGCACCGACATGGAAAAAGTTGTGAAACAACTAACGATATTTGTAACTCCAAAAGCAAGTTTTTCCATCAGCGGGTAGGTTTTTACCTTTTACTGTGGTATTGTGAATATTTATTTTTTAGGTACATACAAAATGTTATCCTAAAACGTGTCACTTATGTATTTTTTGTTGTGTGCTTTTAAAATTATTTTTAAAATAATGGGTATCAAATTCGCAAGCAGATAGCCTACTGCATTTGTTTGACTGATTGTTTTATACAGGATATAATATGCCGTAAACGCATTGAAGAAACCAGCTACTTAACAATTGATATTACGGAACTATTAGTTATTTTCGTGGGTGTTCATTTTTCGTAAGACAAAACTTGTATAATATTTGCGTGACATTTTAACCGAATAAAACATACAATTAATATAATAGTTCAGTTTATATATTCCACCCGTATCAGCTCGACGTCCGTCGTTCCACAACTGAGCGTTATTTAAACCAATTTTTGTATCGCACCACCAATATGTAGAACCAGTTACCTACTGAAGTATTTCCGAACCAATTCGACTTAGGGTCTTCCGTACCAATTTCTAAAAGGACGGAAACGCACTCGCGAGCCCTCTGGGATTCACTAACTGTTCTATAAAATACGGAACTTAATACTGATTTCTTTTTAGGAAGCCGCTCCCAAATGCGACTATCTCTGTATCAAGGGATAAGTTTAATGACCGTGACAGAATTCACTTCGTTCACAATTTTGAGGTATTAAATATTTTACATCAATTTATATTAAATACCTTTTTTCACTATAAACCCCTAACCACACAATAGCAGCACTTCAATTGATTATTTGCAAACACTTAACAAACGTTACATGAAAATGTATAAAAGCCCTTTAAAAAAGCTCTATTACTTTGAAAATTGTTGTTTTGTATCCATATCAAAAAGTGCCTCTGTTGTGAATGCTCTGCGTTTAAATTTAAATTAGTAAGCATCATAAAGAATATAAAATTTTATAAAGTGCAATAAAAATTTAGTCATCAACATCTTTCCTTCTTATCGTGGTAAATTGTACCTCCCATTTTTATTCATAAAAACTAAGTGTTGTTCTAATAAATCTTCTTCTTCTTTTTTGTCAAATTATGTTTACGGGATAAAAAAGACAGACAATAAATAATGGGGTATTTGTATGTTGCATGTAAAAGTTCGCTTGTATTCGATAACTTTGTCTAATCATTTCTTTGTCAATATTATCGATAAGCATACAACTTTTTCCCCAGGTTATAAATTTGGGCCCATCTGATTGTTTCAATTTGTCTGCGCAGCTTCTCTTACCAGAAAAGGTAAATAAAACAGCTATTATAAAAAGTATTATTTATTATTGTGTAATATCAAATTTTCTAGAAACATATTATTTTTTATGATTTTATGATTTGGCATTCTGATCACTACATAGTATAAAACAAAGTCGCTTTCTCTGTCCCTATGTCCCTTTGTATGCTTAAATCTTTGAAACTACACAACGGATTTTGATGCGGTTTTTTTTTAATAGATAGAGTGATAGAGGAAGGTTTATATGTATAATAACATCCATTAAATAGTGGAGAAGTACTGTTATTTTTGAGGTTTCTAATGTGATGTCGTAAATAATTACATTTTTTCCGCTTACATTGCAAACGCAGGCTGAACCCTACGAGTTTTATCAAAATAATGTACTAAGTATTGTACACATTGAAAAGGTCTACAGAAAAGTCCGTGATGGTATATGTCTATCTCTTATGGATAACCCACAATAACTTTTTTTTGTCATTTACTTTTTACGACAAATAATGGCTAATTTTCGAAGCGATTTTAACCAATATAGCATTAATCCTTAACCAATTAAATACCTTGAATACATTGTTCATTTAATATAGATCTATATGGCCCTTTACAGCATATGATTTAAATGAATATTTTCGAAGCTATTACAAATTTAAAAATTGCGGGACGCAGCGCGTCGGAGGCCGCGGTTCTCCCTATACTTTATAGCACTTTGAATTTAGTATCAGCATTGCATCCGTGCGAAGCCGGGGCGGGTCGCTAGTAAACAATAAACTACAAGCTCCCACCTTTTCAGAATGCCAAATCATAAAGTGACTGCTTCACGACTGATTTGAGAGCGACCGCCGATGCGAAAACCGCTGTGTGAGTTCTAAAAGTGAGTTACAGAATCGCAGGGCAGTATTAATTATAGTCGAACCAGTAGTTAGGACATCCGCTTTCAACTAAATAAACAAACTGTTGTTGGCAGCTCAAAATAATATAGTAATTTAACATTTATAAAATGGAAACATTTCTATTCTACGAACGTGTTATGTGCTCCAAATAAAAACATAAGCCATAACCGCAGCATAACACAACAAAATATAGTTCACGCCACAAATTTAAAATGTTAGTAGAGATCGGTGCAAAATGTCCCGTTAAAACATTTAGCAACCAACTTTAACATATTAAGTTAAATGTTAAGGGAAATTTCAAACATTTAAAACCGATAATAGTACCTCCGAGCCATGCTAATAGTTCTATTATCGAGAATCGAACCTCTATTAGTTAAAACTTGGTAAATCGTTTGGATTTGAATGAGGCTATTACTCTGGTTCAAACATTCTTATTACAAACACTACCAATAAAGTAGAAAAGTAGAATAAGGGTTTTATTTCCGGCGAAACCATATTCACTTCCGGTTATTAGGTGCAAAGTCTACTTTTTATAAATCAAGGAAAAAATAAATAAGGTACAGAGTAAGAGTACTTTTTTATTAGAGTAAAAGTTGTCAAAGTGACAACATGAAAAAAATATTTATGAGAATTTAGAAATAAAAATTGATTAAATTAAATGGAATATGATGCAAAATGATGATATTTAATGCGTAAAAAATGGAAATAAACAAAATCAATAAAAAATTAAATTATGTAAAGTCTAAGAAACGGACAATTTAATAGTGGTCAGACGAAATTTGCTTCTTCCTAAACCTGAACTCTTTTTTCTCAGTGCTCTTGCTTGTGCTCTTTATGCTTTTGCTTGTGCTCCTGCTTCTTCTTGTGTTGTGCTCCTGCTTTTGCTTGTGTTGTGCTCCTGCTGATGCCTGTGTGTTTATTTTATTTTCATATTTTCTTTGTATATTTATATATTATTGTCATGTATTTAAGTTAATTTAAGGTTATTTAAGTTTTTTTTTGTTGACTTATTTTAAGAGTACTAATTTTGTATTTTTCATAAACGCGGAGTGGAGTGTACATATGGAAAATTTGACCTGTGACCTATGTAAAAAAAGTTTTAATACAATCCGGGGCTTAAAAATACACAAAACAAAGATACACAGAGACACTATACAAAATTCACAACTTTCTTTTAATAACAGCACAGATAGGCAAGCAACACCAGACCACATAAAACTTCAAACTTTACTTTCGAATTTAAAAAAAACATGTCCAGTTGTTAACGCATACCTCGAGGTGCCCGGATCTCCATCGCCTCTTTATTAGAATCATATATTACACAATGCATAACAGAAAACAGTACAGACTCATGGGAGAAACTATTGACTTTTCCGTATAGTTTCTTGCATGTACAGTCCAGTGATAACCTTTCGCTAACTCAAAAACTTAAAAACAATTGTAATGATCCCACATGTATAAATCCATTTTTAATTCCGGCTATTAGAACCTTTCGAAAAAGACCAAAATGTGTCTCAAAAATAGTTGAACAAAAAATTAACGATGGAGATCTAAAAGGGGCCGCCAGACTTCTTTTCTCAAATGATGTACTGGCCCCTGACACCCCGGATACACTTGCAGCTCTTACGTCAAAGCACCCCAGTGCTCCAGACACACCTTTTTTTTTAGACCCTCCCACAGACGTCCAGGCCTGCCTTCAAATTCAGTCTACGGATGAAATTCTAAACGCTATAAATTCGTTTAAACCAGGATCAGCTGCAGGCTTGGATGGGCTGTCACCCCAACATCTTAAAGATTTAACTTCATTCAGTGTTGGTGATACAGGTGTTCGGCTTTTAGAAGCTCTTAAAAAACTCGTTAATAAAATGCTTTGCGGGGAGATAAACCAAGCTATTGCTCCTATTTTATATGGGGCAAACTTGGTGGCTCTTACCAAAAAAGATGGTGGGGTGAGGCCAATTGCTGTAGGTAGCACTTTTCGCAGATTAACCTCGAAAATTGCAGTAAAACATATAATTAGTAAATTGAACAAAATTTTTGAACCAACACAACTTGGCTTTGGCACTAAAGGCGGCTGTGAAGCTGCTATACACGCTTTGCGCACTCTTTTTTCTAACGAAAAATTTGATGTGTTGTTGAAAGTTGACGTCAAGAATGCATTTAATTCAATCAGCAGGGACACCTTGCTGACTAAGTCTTTTGAAAACATTCCAGAAATATATAACTATCTTTTACAGTGTTACTCAGAGCCATCAAAATTAACATACAAGAGTTACGAACTCTCTTCAGAAGTTGGTTGTCAACAAGGTGATCCTCTTGGGCCGGAAATTTTTAGTCTCGCAATAAATTCTTGCATACAAAATTTAAAATCAAATTTTAACGTCTGGTATCTTGACGATGGTACTCTAGGAGGTAACGCAGATGTAGTACTTTCAGATCTATCTAAGATAATATCAGATTTTAGTTCAATGGGTCTAACTTTAAATTTTGATAAATGTGAAATATATCTCCATGGTGAGAATATGGACACCGACCATACAATAAAAAAAAATAATACCTTAGCCCCAAATATAAAAATAATAAATAAAAAATCGCTGTACCTCTTAGGAGCACCGATTTTCAAAGAAGGTTTTGAAGAATACATTAACTCGACAATATCAAAATTTAAAGATCTTTCTCACCGTCTTCTGGATATTACAGCACACTCAGCTTTGTTCATTTTAAAATTCTGCCTTTTTGTTCCGAAATTATCTTACGTACTTCGCTGTAGCCCTCTATGGAATCATTCAGTTTTTTTAAGTGATTTGGATAATCTTTTAAAAACTTCTTTGGAATCTATTTTAAATGTTCGTTTTGATACACCTTCTTGGAATCAAGCATCGCTTCCTGTTCGCTTTGGCGGATTAGGAGTACGCAAGATAACAAGTGTAGCTCTTACAGCGTTTCTCTCATCTGCTCACAAATCTAGCAGTCTGGTAGGTAAAATCCTTAGATCTTATTCTACAAACTACGAGATTGCGGATTTGACAGATGCAAGAAACGTGTGGATAGCATCCAACCCAGGCTTGAGTTTGCCTTCTGGCGTCAACTTTCAAAGGAGCTGGGATGATCCTCTTTGCAAAAGTGAATTCAAAAAGTTATTAGGTCACATTCCAATAACAGACCGTGCAAGGTTGATGGCTGTGGGGTCTAGGGAAGCTGGGCATTGGCTTAATGCTTATCCTTCGCCAAACACTGGCACCCTTTTAGACCCTGAATCACTTCGAATTGCCATCAGCCTCCGCTTAGGAGTACCCATATATACTCCCCATAAGTGTCCCTGTGGTTTTGAAGTAAGTAGCCTTGGACACCATGGCCTACACTGCCAAAAGAGTGCAGGTCGTTTTTCTCGCCATGCCGCGCTAAACGACATTATACGCCGCTCTCTTGCCTCCGTCAATGTTCCAGCAATTTTGGAGCCAACAGGCATCGCAAGAGACGATGGCAAGCGGCCAGATGGAATGTCTTTGATCCCTTGGAAAATGGGACGGGCTTTAGTATGGGATGCTACCTGTGTAGACACCTTTGCCCCGTCTCATCTCCTTCGGACAAGCCAAAAAGCTGGCGCGGCCGCAGAGCAGGCAGAAAATAACAAACGGCACAAATATAAGAGTCTTTCCTCCAACTTCAATTTTGTTCCCTTTGGAGTAGAGACTCTTGGGCCGTGGGGTTCAAGTGCACAGGCGCTTATTAAAGATTTAAGTTGGCGCCTGGTAGATAGTACCGGTGACCGCAGAGCTGGCACTTTCCTGGCTCAAAGAATAAGTCTCGCAATACAGCGAGGAAATGTTGCCAGCGTTAAAGGTACACTGCCACAGGGACCAAACTTTTTAAATTTGTTTTAATTTTAATTTTATTTATTTTTAATTATCGTTATTATTACTTTATAGGTTAAGAAAATTGTAAATACTGTATTTGTGTAAATAAATCTTTTACAAGAAATAGACTAAGAAAATAAATTTATAGATTACGTTCTTTGGTTAACTTTCGCCTAGACTCTAGATAGACAAGTTTAGATAAATTCAACTCTTTTGCAGGTGAACATATCCAATAAGATAAAAGGTTGCTCTGAGGGACCCGTGATCGAGTGTTCGTGGGCCATACCCGCCAAAGTTTCTCTACCCATCCTTGTACCCTTGTACATTGACTTGGACAGATTTGGTTAGTTCATAAAACTTTTGTTGAGTAAGAATTAAAAAGGAAATTATTAAATATTGTAAAATACTGCCAATAACAGAAAAATGGTAAATATCTTCTTGTTCAATTAATTTTATTAATCTTTTTTGAGAAGACATTGTATGTATGACCTACTTATTGCATGGAAATGAGCACCAAATCATTATAATTGATGCAGCGTTAGCGTAGTTTTGGCAGAAACAGCAGAGAGCTAATGTCCAGTCATACAACTAACAAAGGATTGGCTGAATGACACTTACCACCTTAAACCTCCGACATACGACGGTTAAATTAAAATTTAATCGTACGTACTATGTGAAGTGTTCGGCCAGTCCAGTCTAGCCCTCACGACCCACCAGCAGTGAATATAAAATGTTTTTGGATAAAGATTTCTAATTTGACTATTTTCTAATTTGACTATTTTTACTGACTATATACTGAGAGGTATGGATGAGGGTGACCAAATTGACGCTATCTACACGGATATAGAAAAAGCTTTTGATCGCGTTGATCATATTATCCTGTTACATAAGCTTTTCTCCCTTGGAATACGTGGTGACCTTTACAGATGGATAAAGTCATACATAACTAACAGACGGCAAGCAACAGTAATATGCGGGTACAAAAGCATGTTCACTAACATTACATCAGGAGTACCCCAAGGTTCAATACTTGGCCCATTATTATTTAATGCTTATTTGTACGATATAAAATATTGTTTTCACTTTTCTAAACATCTTATGTTCGCGGATGACCAAAAAATTTTCTTAAGAATAAAATCAATAGATAACTGTAATCAAATTCAACAAGATCTTAATAGGTTAGAAATATACTATAAACAAAATAAACTTTCAATAAATATAAACAAATGTAATAAGATAACTTTTTCGCGTAAAAACAAAAAAATTCAATACACTTACAAAATCGATAACACCCCAATAAAACAAGTAAAATTAGTAAAAGACCTGGGAATACTATTAGATGAAAAAATGGGCCTATCACAACATATCGATGACATAACAGGCAAAGCGTATATGCAACTAGGATTTGTCAAGCGGTCATGCAAGACATTTAATAACATACATTGCATTAAAAGCTTATATTTTGCTTATGTTAGAAGCGTGCTGGAGTATGCGAGTGTTATGTGGTCTTCATATTATACTAAGTATAAAAAAGCAATAGAAAATATACAAAAAAAGTTTGTAAAATTTCTTAGTTTTAAAAAATACCAATGCTTCGATAGTTATGCGCATTCTTGCAATTATTTTAATTTAGACTCATTAGAAAGTCAGCGAAGTCAGCAAGACCTGCTTTTTTTACATGGTATCCTTAATGGGCGGATCGATAGCCCCTATTTGCTGTCGTTAATTTCTTTTAAAATTCCTTCTAAATATGCGACAAGACACTCAAAATTGTTCCATGTGCCTCGTACGAACTCGAATTACCTGCATAATTCACCAATGTTTCGGGTTTTATCTAACTATAACACTAATTATGAGGAATTTGATATTTTCCACCTCACCAAGGAACATGTGAGAAAATATTTGAAGGGGCGGGAAGACTCGAATTTTGTTTAGGTTGTATTTGGTATTATTTTTTGTTTTAAATATTAAATTTCAGTTCTCTGCATATATTTTTTCTATTGATGCGCTTATTTGTTACATTTTTCTTATATAATATTGTATATCTATGTAATCTGTTTTGGCTTTTTGTACTGTATAAGTGTTTGTTTTGTAATATTTTGTATGTTAGCTGTAAGATTACTTATAATTAAATAAATAAATAAATAAGATTCACAAAAGCTAATACTGTCGTTTCAGGTATTTTTTTGGAAGAGAATCCTATTTACAATATAACGACAAGTCTTATTCTTGTGGATGAGATAAATAGGTGAGTTTATAAATGAATTATACCATTAAAAGTCTAAATCGCTTTTATTGCACTATTTTAATAAATTATTATTTCGTCTCTTACTGTCTAATTACGTTTACGCTGCGATGAAAAGAGACCGGTATTTACTTTAATTAAATCAGTGCAATTATGTTGACTATAAAGTAGGGAATTTATACTCAATGGTAATTAGCATGCGATTCTTCGTAGCTCGTACTATTTCTTTCTATGAAATAACTATATCTGTATGAATATTATCGTTTTCAAGGTCAGTGACATATGACATTTATTGTTTTATATAGAAAGCTGATTACAAGGCTTTTAGATATTAATATTTATTTATTTCTTACCTTAGAAAAACGAAAAAGTAATACTAAATTTAACCAACAAGAGAGCAATATATATAATTTTTTGTATGTTTTTGATACCTCAGTTTTTATTTAGTCCGGTGTATTTTTTATCTACAGAATGTTAAATATAACAACAACTCTATCATTGGAGCCCGCACAGCCCATATGGCCTGTGATAGTAGGCTGTATAGCAGGGATACTGCTACTAGCTGTTATAGTATTCGTGATGTATAAGGTGAGACATTATTAAAAAAAAATTAATAAAATTTAAAAATAGTCTAACCAATATTAATAATAATAACTAATCAATATTTTACTTTATCTTTAAAGATAAATAAGTCCTTTTCACTGTTATAAAGAAATCTTTGTCTCTTTATACACGGAGACACAATTTGATAGTAGGTATAAGCCAAAACAAAAGAGCACCTTACTAAAAACAGTGTATATGTTAACGTAAAATTGTAAAAATCGTTAGATTGTAATCTATCTCGCGAGATTATAAACTGTCGAAAGATTGTGAACTCAAGGTACTGCTTACAATTTAACGTATTAAAGAAAAAACTGTTTAACCGGATTGAAGTTATGTATTATTATAAATCAGCGCGCGAGGTGCGTACCGTTTCAGAATTTGACGATTTCACTTCGATAGATTAAAATCTACCGAATAATAATACGTTAAATTGTAAGCAGTACGTTGAGTTCACAATTTTTCGACAGTTTACAATCTCGCGAGATAGATTACAATCTAACGGTTTTTACAATTTTACGTTGACATATATATGTAATTAAGGGATTATTTTGGTATTAATCAGCTATGTAAGTATTTTCAAACCAATTCAACTTAGCGTTCTTCAAGAAAAGAGCGTAACAATTCTTAAAAGGCCTTACGACCTCTCTAGCATTGAGAGAGCCCATGGGCAGGGTGGTATCTATTTTTTATTTTTGAAGTTACTACATTATATCTACAGTATGTTCAAACCTATATTTTCTAAAATATAAGAACATTTTGTAAAACATATATTAAAATGTATATAAAATCAAATAAAATAACTAGCAAAACAACGGGTACAAAATATTCTTAGTAATCCCAACAAAAAAAAAAAAAGGAATATTATTAAATTATTTTTCAGTATGGTTTCTTCTCCCGCCAACGTCGCGAAGACTTAAAACGACTTCAAGAGCAATGTCAATCAGAACCAAGCACTTCCATGTGCGATGTCAACTTCGCTGCAGAAGAATCCAGCATGGAGCTATTGTCAGACTCTGAGTAGCAAAATTAAGCCATAGATTAATAACAAGTACAGTACCACCAAAGATTCTTAACTCTATTTAAAATAGGAACTACGGTCGCCATGTCTGATATTTTAACAATTGTAAATAGTCATATTAATCCTTCACAATTATTCTGCCTTCTAGAAGTTGTAAACTAATTTAAGCTCAAGATACGTGAGAAGGATTATATAAAGTATTATCCCATAGCCACGAATACATTGCTTGCTATAATTGTATTCATAAAATATAGTATTCATCAAAATATTCAAGTTATTACAAAGCTTTTCTATCGTCTTTATCTTATAACTTTCCTATTTTCTCATTTTTTTGTGTATTCTATCGTCACTGTAAAGTTACTTGCCAAGCGATGCTGATGTATACTTTATATCTAAGAAGCTCTAGAAGAAAGAATTTTCTCGATTTAAGAGTTTATAAGACTGCATGATAATTTTAAGTGAAATCATTTTATGTCATGATTCTTTTGAATATTTGGTAATAAGATTATATTTGTATGTTATTTGTAGCACTTTTTTACACATAGCTGTATAATTATTTAAATAATTTTGGAATAAATCAATTTTTGCGTCTGTTTTGTTGGTTATCATGCCATATCAGCTATGTCAACCATGTATGATCAGCCATATATGCTTTTCAATAACCAACAGAACCGTAAATTATATCCAGGTTTACGGATATCTACTGTGCCATGGCAGCACTTATAAATCTTGCACAGATGTTAGATATGAGTGATAGTTAATCCCATGTAGAAATTGTGAGTTTATTTTAAATTTCTTTAATATTTTTCATCTAGTCCAACTTTTATAGCATTTATTAAAAATAAATTAATTTGAGCGAATATTCAAATTGTTGCGAAGCAAAATATTGTTATAACGAAAGTAGTTTGTATAGAGATATTACTAAGTTTATTTTTATACCCCATGTATTACTTATATTATACAGTAGAATAATAAAAAATGTTTTATCTGATTAGTGAATCGTTTTATTCGTGGGTTCCAATACCGGCTGTACCGGCCATATCCAGCTTTATATATTATGGGTAATTGTTTCTTTTTTTATGCGTTCATATATTTTACATCTTTCACCCTATTTAAGGACAAATAGATTAAAAGTAAACAAGCAAAGTCAAGTATTTGAAGCTATTACCACATGCTTAGGAGTCATTTATGTGGAAGCAATCACGTGAGACGTGTAATTTCCGAATCGGAGTCAGTTTAGGTAAATAGCGGGTTAGATTGTCGAAATTCCAATTAAAGTATCTTATCAATCTTGGAGAGACAGACATATATCTATGTCTGTTTTATTTATAGAGTTTCAAGTATCAATCAATCGAGTAATTTTACAAAGAACGAAATTGTTTTTGAAACTGTAGTTGTTACATACATTTTCAGTGACAGTAGACTGAGAGTACCATTATGAACTATCTTGGTATTCCGTAGACATTTAACAGACTTTTTAGACTTTTTCGTAGCCCATGGACACCTATATGTGTGCCAGCCTTTGAGGAAGGAGTATGCCTAAAGTGACCGTTTATTCTTTGACTCAAAACGGGACATTGGTTTATTTTAGATCAAATAATAAGTAGTCAATGGAAAAAAAACTTAAGTTATTTATTTAGAAAAAGTTAGTAGGCATAAAAGGTACGAATCACAAAATATAGGTACCCAAACTGTTTAGTTATCAGAAGAACAAATATGTTTTAATATAGCAGCTTAAATTCTCGCGCGCTTTCTGATAACGGGACAATTTTGCGTCGTTGTTGTCATGCATTTGCGCTTCGTGGACACCGGGACTCGTAAGTGGAAAAAGGGACAGTCTGGTCACGTTAAATATGCCCTTCTTTAAAAAGTGCATACACTTTACAGAGAAAACAGTTCCATGTATGAAATTAACAATAATGATTTAAAATGAAAACAAACAATACTGATTTCATTACAATTTCACACAGGTAGTTACTGACTTGTAAAGTCAATTTCAATAACAAATCGTTAAGAAGATTAGAAATATAAACTTTTCAAATAATAAAAATCCTTTGTATTTCGTAAGCTAGTAAATTTCTACTCGATACGTTCATTCTACTTTTGGAGACAATTGAAGTGATTTTTAAAGATTTAAAAAGAATTGAAAGAATCCAAATAAATCTTTGTAAGAATCCAAATAAATCTAAGGGTGGGTTTATCGCACTATAAATCTGGGTTTTGCATTCACTTTATAACCTGCCTTGTGAATCCTGCTACGAACTTTAGATGGATATAATAAAACATGGCAGTTACACAATATAACGGATGAATGAAATTGAAAGTAATATTATTTTTATTTGTTTATATTGCTTTCTACTGCATATCTAGTACTTGGGAAAATATTCAAAATTATCGTGATTCATGTGACCTTTTCTTTTTCGTGTGTCCTTTTTTAATTATCATTTTCATCATATGGTTTAATTGTTTTGTCTTTTTCCAATCATTTTGGCTAAGTAAATGTATATCTTTTGTAGATTTGTGATTGTGGCATTCAACTTATCAATTTTTTTCCTAACATTGGTTGCCTGGAAGAGATCGTTTGAAATTAATAAGGTTGCCAGTAATTATTTTAATTCAACGAAGTGTAAATAAATAAATAAAAAAATACTTATGTACACGCGTAAGAAGTTATACTTCTTTGGCATTATTGAAAATAGTTTTTGATTGCATGCAAATAATTAATTACAATTAAATAATCAAAGACTGGAAAAGGAGTCATTATATTCAATAAAGTTCAGTTTACATTTGAAAAATTAAATAAATATTTATTATTCATTCTCTTACATTAAGTGTAACATTAATTATATTATTATTTGAATGTTGTTTTTAAATTATGTCCAATGCCGTAGCATCTTCCGTGGGCAACTTCATTCTGTTAATTTTGTGTCATCGTAAAATTTCACTCTCATCAATTTTTCATAACGCGCCTAAAGAAGTATAACTTCAATGATCTAGTATGAAATGAACGTTTTACACAGCCAGACACACATCCACGCACTTCAAAGTACAATACATTTATGGACCGCCAGATCCCAAGGTTGTGACATCACCGGTATGGGTATTGATAGATCTACATCAAACTTGCATACAAAAACGGGTGTTCTTCTGAGTTTTACCCTAAGCGACAAAATAAAACAGATTGAAAAATTTATGCGTTTTCTCAAACACTTTACTGAGACATTATTTTGACAACGTTTATCAAACATTAAATTTTGGAGATCAGCCACTAAATAAAGTGCGTCTTTTATCGAATTATTTATGCATCGTATTATCTGACCTAACCTATTTCATAAAAGCTCAACTGGAAGCTTCGCGTTTAGGAGAATTTATGCAATTAAGACTCCAAAACCTAAACAATAATAATTAATTAGGTCTTATCTTCAAGTCGACAAATAGAAATTGCCATGTCATATTTGTATGCGTTGTCATTTTTATCGGTCCACTGTTTGTTTCTTTAAATTGATAGATTTTTAGGAAATATAAATATCCACAAGAAAATGATGGCTTACTTGTAAGAGTTTTAATCAATCTTTTCAAAAAAAAATATAAATGTTTACGTATTAAATTAGATACAGGATGTGATAATATCTCAACCCATTAAAAATATCAAGAACAAAAAATTATAAAATATTATATTTGAGAAATACGCCATCTTTAGACGTTGTAACGAAATACATTTTGGTGAATATTTCGGTGAGGTGTAATATGAAATTAAATAACATAACCGGTAGATGTCACTATTGAAAAGGCTACGCAAAATATTTAAATGAAAAGTATCGATCATAAACTATGAAATGGTTCAATTTTTACAACATAATTGTTTGATTGACGTCGTTGTAACGTCGTTGTGATGTTTATGAGCATAAATAAAATAATACAAAATACATTTATTTTTAAGTTTAATTAGTAATTTTAATTTTGTTTTATATTATTTCCAAATGTGCCGGTTCCTGCTTAAAAATATAATGTTAAAATATTATTATTACTCGCGTTTAATAAAATAATGAATTATGTTAAATATTTTAGTGACAAATAAATGGCTATGTAATGAAATGCTTATTATGTCCGACTATTCTCTCGGGGCATAATTCCGTCGATTTCATAAATCGCCAAGCTTAAAATTAAAACATCGAATCAGAAAAATGCGTTGTACAGCTTTGGCACCTACAAATCATTTATTGCTCTTAAAATTTATCAGGCGCAAAACTTTTTAAAATTTTAAAATATTTTTAAAATGTTTAATATCATTAATAATAAATGGTATGTTTGTCTATCCATGATATTTTATTTTATTAGGTTAAAAGCCAAACCCTTTTGCCTATTGTATACGTTTCATTCTACATAATTTCTCCGTTTCTTGAAGTTGTTTTCCGTTATATGTTTAAATATACACGTAAAACGTATGTAATGTACATTTCAAGTACATATTGCTTTAACTTAGTCTAAAAATAAAAGAGTCATTGCGTCATGAACCGTCGTATGAAAGTTCAATAAGTTGTATTAACAGTGATGAAAATAGCCTTGCTTGCGTTCTTCAAGAGCAAGTACAGTGCAGTCACGTGCGGACAGCCAATAAATCTGCATCGCAAATTAGTTAGTGTTTATATGTGAAAACTCATAGCTTTAAATAATATATATATTCTAGTGTTTTATGGGAAATGGACCAAGATAGTGTTATTAGTGTGGTAAACGTAGAAGAAATTTTGTTAGTGTATTTTATATGTTACTGATTGGGTAAGTTTGAATTCTAAATTATATAAATTAAAAAAGTTACATAAATTACTTATTTAATTATATATTTTTTGTTTTTCTTTTAAAAATAAAATAAAATATTTTTCAGCTTTTTAAGTGGGAAAACAAGTTTTGTTTTAGTGGCTGTAATTTTCTTAAGATAGGATGAAAACTTTCCTTTTATTTTTAACTTTTAACTTATTGTTGATTAAAAAATACTTTGACAGCTTAGATAGATAAGTAAGGTTTATTAACAATTGAATAAAAAAAACATAAAAAATCTACAAGTAAAAAAATTCGTTTGCGCAATAGAACTATTTTTAGGTGACAAAAGAATATTTCGTATTGTATCGTTACGTATATAATATATAAATTGCATTATTCATGCCTTGTCAATCTTCAAAGATGTTATGTAGGAGGGGTTTAAATAAATCCGGTTTCAAACATAATACAATTTATGCAATTCGAATATTTTGTTACGAAATCTTTAACTTAAATAATTTCCAATCATTGTAACATTCCATTCGTGTATGTCGTTTAATTACAGTGCGTTGAAGTACTTTCTGTCACGCATCACTACTTATTTGTACCAATTGTATGTATAGGTTTCTAAACACAATATCATTTAGAATCTATCTGAACCAATATCGTCCCATTAAAACGTGGACTTTAGCTGATTGTTACCATCGTTACGGTTTGTTACCGACGAGGGGTGTTTAATAAATAATACGATACATTGTCCTTGGAAATAAAAAAATACAGACAGGCATAGCCCAGACATTAAATATAATAAAAGTATTAAACTTTTTTTGGTTTTAAAAAAATATAAGTCATTTGTTTACATCGGGTAACGTGTTCTAAATATAAAAAATGTATAAAATTCAAGTTCATGCGGTAATAATATTTGAAAAATTCTTCTACCGAGCTGGTAAATCAAGACTTTAGAACAATATTAACTCCAAATTTTACGGTTGCGCATTGGTATGCTGAGTTCAGGCAGGGAGAACTTCTATTATCGACGACCCTCGCACGGGACGCCCTACGTCGGTAGTTCAAATGATTAAAATAGTTGAAAACATTGTCTTAGAAGATTCGTCGTGTTACTGGTTGTTTCATATCAGAAGAAATAAACATTTCTAAAGGAAGTGTCCATAATATTACACACAATCATTTGGGACACAAATCACAAAAAGTGACTGCGTTTTGATTTCCTAGAATGAACAAATTCTGACGCATAAATGAGAATTTCTCAAATCTGTTTTGGTTCAAGAAGATCTTGTCCGATTTTTAGCTCGATTCATAACTATGAATGAAACATGGCTTCACCATTTTGACCCGGTAACGAAAAAACAGTCGGTGACATGGAAGAAGTCTGGACTCTGAAGAGATTTAAGACTATTCCATCCGCCGATGGGATCATACGCTGTTTTTTTCTGGGACAACCGAGGGGTGGAAATGATTGTATACCTTAATGATGACGCCACTATTACAGGGGCTTTGTAGGCGGGACAAATAACTAAGTTGCGTGAGGAAATACTCAAGTAACGGCGCGGCGTGGCAAACTCGTTAAAGTTGTTTTGTTTCACCAAGATAGGATTACAGACTCCTAGTCTGTGGTAACTTAAGTGTCGTCTTCCCATCCCGTGAATAGGTCCTCTTCTGCATGTACCATGTCGGAGGTACCAGTAGAATATATGAGTCAAAGTCAAAAATCATTTATTCATGTAGGTAATACAATTTACACGTATGAATGTCTAAAAAGAAACATACATTAAATGCTTCTAACTTTACATTTACTGCCAGTTCTCAAATCAAGGGCGTAGAATAGAAGAGAAGAACTTGCAATAAACTCTCCGCCACTCTTTTTAATCGCCAACTTTTTTTGTTTTACACAACGTTTGTAAGGAGCTGCAACCATTACACCATGTTCCACATGACATCTTAAGTAGAGAAGTAAGTAATAAAATAAATTAAAAACAAAGATTTGTCCTCTATTAGCAGGAGGCATGGCGAAACAGGAGCACGCACTTACATTCTTGTGAGAATACTTATTTTCAATAAGTACGAACTATTATAATCACGTCACGTGACTTATTTAGACGAATTTGAATTAACGACTTTTTATAAGCATTTATTTCGTCGTAATATATTATTGTCTTTTACAAGTATTTTAGTTACGTTTAAATAAGCGATAAATTTATTCAACGAATTTATACCTGTGCTAAATTTTAACAGATTGTGACATTCTACCGCGAAAAGGTGTTTGTTGCAGTTCAGGTTTATAACAATAACGGCTATTTAGGTAATATAATTCAGTTTTAAATTACTTCACCAGATGGAATAAAAATAGTCATTTACTGATTATTTATTTATTTAATAATTACAGAAATACACACATTATCATTATAGACTATGCCAATACGATAATGTCGAGAAAAATAAAATATATTAAAGTATATATGTAATATTAAACACATAATATTCAAAATATCGGTATATAATATGGATCTGTATAAATAATGTAAAGTTATTTAAAGTCGTTAAAAAATGTTGAAATTTCTTTTATGAAACAGTAGTATGGCGCTAATAAATTTTACATTGACTAACTGAATCCATTCAGTTATTTTAACTGTATTTTTTATGATATTAAGAAATTTGATAACAGACAATGAATCTCTTTTTCTCGCATATTATTTATTCACGTACATTTTCGGTATTTTAACATACGCTGATACACTGACGTAAGCTTTTCTGGGAGCGTTGTAAAGCTTGAGAGCATGCACTTGTTCTTAGAGACAATTTAATATATGACTAGGGATGAATATTAAACAAATAATTTATGTGGAAAAAAAATAATAGATATGTATTAACCCGGCATTCACAACATACGTGTTTCTTAGTATTAGACTTCTTCTATCGGTTCGGTCACTTTTGTGACGACTTTAGCCTCGACTTAAAAAATAAAAAATAAAACCATAATAATTATTTGACAGAGACAATTTTAAATCCGAGAATATTGGATACCATTCAACCCGAAATAATTTAACATTCTTGCCTTATTTAATTCATAAAACTAATAAGCCCAAGTCATATGTACTATATTGACAAAATTCTAGTTTCTCAGGCTTTTAAATTATCGTTTATTAAAATATGGGCGAAGTTTGCCTGATAGGCTTCAATGCTAGCTAACTGCCAGTGTAAAATTCAGTTGGAGCCTATATATGTCAAAAATTATATGGAGGTATCATTAGCACAACTCTCTTAGAATTAGATTTCGGGGCGATACTTATCGATATCTATTACTTCCGTGTCATATAATTTGGATATATACTATAATAAATTTTAGATCCTTACATATAAAATTCGCGTACGGTCGTACTGTCCTCTTTGGTTAGGAATTCCAAATTCAATTTTTTACAGCTATTACTCGTTCATTTGTTTTTCGAAAATCAAAAATCATGATTCATTAAATGTTTCCGATTTCATTTTTTGTTTGCGTCACTATTTATAAAATGGAAAACATGAAGTATCGCGTTATTTACAAGTAAGAGTTCTACCGTGGCACCAGTGCTACAGAAACAGATTAATGATGTGTATGTTGAATGGTATTTAAATTGCTCTGGACTTAAATTCTAACGTTACAACGTAACAATGGTCATCTAATTATACAGAGTTATTTTTACAATATTGGCAGTGGATCTGCGAGTGATATACGGACCGGACGGTATTAGCCGGTTATTACAACATTATTCTGGGATATACTCCAATTATTGCATTTGTATAAGTTATCGAGTCATGTTGAACATAAAACTTTTAGATAATCGTTTGTTTATTTTACAAGGAAAACATCTAGAGGAAACCGGCTTGCCTTAGACCCAAGAATCGACGGCGTGTGTCAGGCACATGATGCTGATCACCTACTTGCTTATTATATCGACAAATAATAGACCATATAGTAGGTCTAAAGGTTTTAACGCCACTGATTTATTTATTACTTATCCCATATGAAAACTAGGTGTATTTCCTACTGATATAAAGTGACTACTAGAACTATTTTTTTTATTTCAACCGTTTATGAAAACTACAGTAGCTAGTGCTGAAAATGAATGTATAAAATTATGATTATATGGGTATCTTAATGTTAGCCAAAAATAATTAATTCAATTGTAAACTATTTCATATAGACGACATCAATTTTTAATACCAATATATTTGGCTTTTGTTTAAGCCAGAATATTTTTCCAGTTTATGAATTAATTTGCATGCGATTTAAGTGGAATGCATGAAGACAGGTTTTTAATTCGAAATTGTTACACGTTTTATATAATGATCCCCGATAACATCATATATGTAGGCGTTACATGTAAGCGCTATGTTTCTAGAAAAGCAAAAATGAATAGATTTAGATCTACAAGTAGGTGCATTCTAGGCATGCAACGGGAGTGGGATTATTATTCACTGTAGGTCACATTGATGCGTAGTAAGATTGCGCATGTCGCAATCAATTCTTTCAAGTGCCCCTTCCAATGTACTTAAATCACTTATATGTTATAGTACGCCAAGAGGGAAACCGTATGCAATATAATTTAATATGTATTTCTCAATGATACGTACAAAAAAACTGTGAATGCTGTTATCTCGACATGCGCGCGCAAGTACGGCTTCTTTGACACAAAAACACAAAAACCCTCGCATTTATTGGCTTACGTCGAACAGACACGACCGGAAAAATACGGTGAAATTTTCCGGAATAACTCGACGATTTTCTAAAATTCAACTCGGACAAGGCGGCCTTATTAAAAGCTAGTCCAGTCCGCTGGACTATAAATTATCTTCACCTGTAATGGAGAAAGGTGATCGCGTTTCAGAATATTTGTTCGCGAAGATGGGCCCAGGGGACCGGGGGCCGAAGACCACAGACCCCAGGTCTGCTGCTGCCGCAGTGGAATATACCGGGTTGAGGAAGTGGTTTATAGATAATACACTTCTGGTTGTGACCTTGGCTGGCGTATTGAGCGGCATTACTATAGGTTAGTTGTTAATTTAATTTATATTGTAATTTGTAAGCGCACAGGAATGTTTAACAATATGTCTGATAATGTCTACATAATTTCTTAATTGACCTTACTTCTTTTTAAATTTTTAATAGAACAAAAGCACTAATATTCTTCTTATCGATACATATCCAAAATTATATATTCCACATTCACAAGTCTAATTATACTTTTTATTATTTCAAAACATGGCCCATAACAATTATTAATACAATATCTATCCACCCAAAGAAAGCCAATAAAATTATGTTGAAACTTGAAACTAATTGGTCAGTGCGGTCAACGCAAGAGCAGTTGTCTGAGATGGCATAGTTATTTGTTACACGAAACAATTGATACATTAGGACTCTCAAACAGGTTTCAATAAAGATAATTTTAAATTTCTACATGTTTAAATTTAAAATATTATCAAACAAGTTTCGATAAAGATAATTTTAAATTTCTACAACTTGAAATTAAAAATATATTTGTCGCAGGTTTCGGTCTCCGACCTTATCACCTGGGTGCCGATGCTCTCATGATAATTTCATATCCTGGAGAATTGTTCATGAGGCTATTAAAACTCATGATTCTACCTCTGGTGATAGCCAGTCTCATTGCTGGTTCGGCCAGTCTCAATGCGAAGATGAGTGGTAAAATCGCTTTAAGAACCTTATCCTACTTTGTCTTAACATCAATGTTCAATGCTTTTCTGGGAGTAGTTTTGGCGGTGTTGATTCACCCAGGTGAATCTTATTTGAAAGATATTTCTGGTACACCAGTTCAGAAGAGCGACCATAGTATATTAGATAGTCTTCTGGATATCGGTCGGTGAGTGGAAGTTTTACCTTATTTTTTTTATATCCCGCTCTAGTAGTGTTTAATTTAGATAGACAAGATGCTAATGATATGGTAGACCCGTACGATCAGTGTGAAATCCAGGATGGTTAGATTCAGGATAAAAAAAAAGTGCGTACAAAGAACACATGTCAGAAGTGAAACTTCTTTGGCAAACTAATTTTTAAGTCTTGTTCAAATTTATACAAATCTAAAACTTAAGATTTCCGAGACTGAGAAGAAGGGAAAAAGAAAGATATGTTACAAATTTAATGGTCATTATCATTAAAATTTTAAGTATCGAAAATTAATATAAATTATAAATTTAATTCTTTCAATTTGTTTCCTCGTGGTATTTTAATTTTTGATTCATTTGAGATTTCAATAAATTATTTTGCATAAAATATAAAATACTAATATGTATTTCATAAAATCTCTTTACGAAATTTTAATTTTAAAAATAGAATTGATATAAGTAATTCGCCCTTCTCATTCTCTCTCAATCGCTCTCTCCCTTTTCTTGGACAAAAACGCTGTACATCTTCGTGACATCCTCCTTAAAAATTCACCCTTCCTTAAAATTGTACCCTCCGCTGAAGAAGTTTCACTTCAAAAATAGCAACAGCCCTATCTAACATGACTGTACGGTATGTATTATGAGGGTAAAAATAAGAGATGGCAATATCTAAAGTGTGTGCTGTGTTAAAAGTAAATAATTTGTGATATTTTCAGAAACATCTTCCCAGATAACATAGTACAGGCTGCATTTCAGCAAGCACATACCGTTTATGTCCAGCCCCAGACAATATTATCAAGTAATGGTACAGATAATGGCACACAACCAGCCTTGGTTAGAGTAGTTCAATATAGGTAAGTAGTGATATCCTTATATACAGCTAAATGGTTTAGACTACTGTCAATGCATACTGTTAATAATTTTATTCGTACGGAGCTTCGTAGAGTAAATCTGTTTGTATACAAATAAAAGAAATTATAGTTTATAATTTATGGATCACACATCTTAAGAATCACGTGAATAAGTAGTACATCAACATTAGACAAAGATTAAAAGTTTGTTCATTTTCAGGTCGGGAACAAATACATTAGGTTTAGTATTTTTCTGCTTAGTATTTGGCAGTTTACTAGGCACCCTCGGAGCAAAAGGGCAAGTTGTTGTGGATTTCTTCCAGGCGATATTCGAGGTGATCATGAAAATGGTGACAGGAGTAATGTGGTTCACACCTGTGGGTGTGAGTAGCGTTATTGCTGGAAAGATTCTTGGAGTTGATAATGTTGGTAAGTTCGACTTCTGCTATATTTTTATCTTCGCCTAGTTAACTGATCTGTTTACAGCTTTAATTATTTGAAGCGGTACAGCTGTTTTTTTATGTTTTGTGATATTTTATAGCCATATTACTTCAGTAACACATTAAAAGTCAAAAACAAAAATCATTTATTCACGTAGGTAACACAATGTTTGACGACTCATTGGTCTAGTGGTTAGTACCCATGACTGCGAATCCATGGGTCCCGGGTTCGGTCCCCGGCTGAGACGAACATCGATGTGATGAGCATTTGGTGTTGTGCTTAGGTCTTGGGTGTTTAAATATGTATTTATATGTCTATCTATCTATAGTATGTATGTATATCCGTTGCCTAGTACCCATAACACAAGCTTCACCAGCTTAGCATGGGACTAGGTCAATTGGTGTGAATTGTCTTTAAAAAAAAAAATGTCCTTGTTTTTCAAATAAAATAAAATAATTTAATTAATAATTAATTAAATAAAATTTCAATAAAAGGTCTTAATATAGCAACAGGTAATCCTTGAGAATTATTAAGAAGATGGTTCTCTGCGGCCGCTTTTGGGTAACAATATGTATTTGGATACTCGCCTATGAGTCTAAAAACATAATAACATAAATTAAAGTTTTGGTGTTGAATCTCTTGAAATAATTTTTGTTTCTATCAGACACTACATTTTATTTGGTGATTTTAAGTGAATTTAAATTTTATACCAATGTTAAAGGCCAATCTGATAACAGGTTAACCTTATGTTAATTCTCGCCCATGGACACTGACATTTTAGGAGAAATACAATTTTATTACACGTAATTTAAAAGAAACACTTTTAAATGCGACAGCACATACAAGTAATCTTAATTATAGTTTTTACTAGCGGCCAGTCCCGGACGGATTTTAAAAATAGGATATGTAAATCAGGGATAATGTAACATTCTTTGATATTATGCTTCACGAAAATTCACACCTTCTTTTTAATATTAGGATAGAGATTAATTGGAGTAGTAAACTGTATATGACGCAAATGTTACCAGCACCAATTAAACAGCAGGGATGTTATTGAGCTTCGTAACCGTAACCGAAAATATCGGATATCCGAAATAAAATTATATCAGTAACCGTAACCATATCCGTTTGATAAGTTTCGGATAGTTTCAGGTTTTTGTTCATGGTTTCATTACTCACAAATAGAATTAAAAAGAAAAAAAATAATATGTTATACATAGGTTAAAGTAAATATGTGCAATGTATAAAGCTTTTTACAACTCTTAACTTTATAGATGTATAGTAGTAGTTTTGTGTATAGTAGTTGTTTTCCGGCAACGCACTTGCGAGCCTTCTGGCAATGTAAGTGTCCATGGGCGGAGGTATCACTTAACATAGGTGAGCCTCCTATTACATCCAAAAATAAAAATATTAGTTAATAAAATAAAAATGCAATATCTTATCTAAATATATAATATTTAATCCATCAAATAGATAAAACTTAAAATTGAGGAGATATATAATAATTACTTACCTATATTATTATTATTTATTTATTTGTTTCTTTAGATAAAGTAATCCATCATTATGACCGATTATAATGATAATACCTAATCCGAAATAATTACTTACCTAACCATAACCATATCCGAAACCGATATAATTTTATTCCAATATATAATTTAGATATAAGTTTTTTCCTGTGAAACAAACTTGAAATAAATTATTATTATTATTAATATCCATATCCGTTTCTAGATACGAAATATGATATCCATAACATCTCTATTAAAAAGCTAGCTTCGTTGAGACCAAAGAAAACGCATCGTTTAATCCTAATTCTGAGTTCATCGTCTTCAGTTTCTACGAGTACAAATAATATTGATACAAATTTATTTTGATTTACAGCGCAAGTGATGTCGCAACTCGCCTGGTTCATAACAACAGTTACGATTGGCGTATTCTTTTATCAGCTCATAGTGATGCAATTACTTTACTTTCTTTTCCTTAGAAGAAACCCATACAAGTTCTATTGGGGATTATCTCATGCTATGTTGACGGCTTCTGCCACTGCATCCACGTAAGTACATTACCCCATTATAAATTTACAGAACATTGGTTTCGTCGAACCTTATAAGATTTTGGAATTTTTTTGATTCATTTATTTTAAAGAATTGATTAGCAGTGTTGCCTAGCGGCATCAGCGTGCGCCTCTCATCCCTGAGGTCATAGGTTCGATCCCCGGTTGTGCAGCAATGGACTTTCTATGTGCGCATTTAACATTTGCTCAAACGTTGAAGGAAAGCATCGTGAGGAAACCGGCTTTAATAAGACCCAAATAGTCGACGACAGCGTCAGTCACAGGAGGTTGATCACCTACTTGCCTATTAGATTAACAAATGACCGTAAAACAGATACATAAATCTGAGGCCCAGACCTAAAGCGTTTTATTTTATTCTTCAATCTAGTTTTAATCTTTCACTATTAATCATAGTTTGTTTAACAACTATTATATTTATATAAACCACGGTTGTTTTCTAATGTCATATCATGATTTTTTATAGAATAAAATAAAAATTATTTAACAGAATTAATGAACGAAAATGTTGGTATTAATATAATATATAGGTATTAAAATCTTAGGAAATAAATTACAAAACTTGACATGTCGATGATTTACATTAATCGTTGTCTGCGGGAGATGAAGCGAGAAGGTCTCAGAAGTATTATTATTGACGTTTATTTCGCGTTTAATTATTTATTTACACTTCGTTACCTTATAAAAAACATACATATAAAAAAACAGGTTTATAAGTTTTATTATTAATCAGAGTTCATTCAAGTATCATATAATACTCCAGCTTTAAATGTAGAATGTCTTACTGTGCTTGAAAATGTTGAGACATATTCGATTTCAGTGCAGCAGCGTTACCGATAACATTCCGTGCGATGGAAGGGCCGCTACATATCGACTCCCGTATTACCCGATTCGTTCTGCCTATAGGCTGTAACATAAATATGGACGGTACAGCTCTCTTTCTAGCGGTTGCCAGTGTCTTTATATGCCAGATGAATAATATGCATATGGGATTTGCTCAACTGGCAACTATATTGTAAGTATCACTATTATTTTTATCATTCATATGTTAACATTATAGGTACATTACTGAAAAAGCTCCGTAATATCCTCGTATATAGTTTTTAAAATATAAAAAAAGCGTCTCAATTATATAATTTATAAATAGATTTTTATGCGGTAATATTTATTTAAGCAAGGTTAAGATACTAGCAGCCTTCCCCCTTTGAATAGCTAGACTAATTCTTTATCCGAGGTCAACCATCAATAGTACTTGTATCTCTATCTCTACTTCAAAGTATCTCTGGTACCATTTAGTAGTGCCGTTTAGTATCACGCAACTTACATTGTAACTTATGTCATTGTATCAGTACAATGTATATTAAACGAATTATTATTATTATTATTATGTAGATAAACACACTAGCAGCTCAATTAGCTGATACGCGTATTTGCGGATTTGGAAAATTATTCAACCTGTTTTTAAAAGAGTTCAAAGAGGGTCCACATTAGGCCTATGGCCTACGGAAATTGATATCAATCTAGGAGTACTTCTGCAGAAGTTAGATTAATGTTGGCCTAATAGCTTCATCGGGCAGCTCTCAGCCCTGACTTCAAATCAAAAAATTAAAAAGGAATTAAAATAATGTTTTAGTTTTCTGAATAATTGTGTTATGTTTACATACGCTTATTATGCGCCATAAAATTTCAACACATTATTGCTTAATTCCAGCTTAACATCGACGGCAACTTCATTATCATCAGCGTCAGTTCCGTCGGCAGCAATGGTACTCCTCCTCGTGGTGCTGGCTGCAGTGGATGCACCAACACAGGATGTTTCGTTATTATTCGCCGTCGACTGGCTGGTGTAAGTTACACTTACGATGCTTTTTTTCATTCAGTTTTCTCTTCTAATTTAAACAAATAAATGAATAAAAATTCTTATATCTGAGTTTTTGTTCATTTAATTGCTGCTCAAACTAAAGCTAACAAATTCATTAATGTAAACTTATACGTACATAATCTGTTCTCACCTACTACAATAGCTTTATGGTTAAGTTACCTAAGAGATCTCAATACTCTCTCTTTGACGCTTTACAAAATTAAGGAGTACCTACTTTAAAACTCGTTTGTACTTGATACTGTTTAATTATAAATATTAATAACGGGCTTAGTGGTAAAGTGTACAATTGCCAGCCTCGAGGTGTGGTTTCTATTTAGAAACTAGGACGACTTAGGACACCCTAGTCCACCAATTAATCTTTATATGGTCCAATACGGTGTCTCCCTGTAATATAAAGCTAAACTACCATTGACTCACTGATTGAAAGTAACTTTTCTGGGTTTCCGTTAAGGTGAAGGAAAACTATATTTTCCGTATAGCACAGATGATGATGTTTTTGTAGCTTTGAGAGGCTTTTCTTTCTTCATCAATGGTGATAGTGGATATGTTAAAATATTTCAGTGACAGGATACGGACCACAAACAATATGTTGGGAGATTGCTACACAGCGGCTATTGTGGAACACCTATCAAAACATGAATTGATGGCGTGTGATGCTGCGTCTATGGTGAGGGTTTTTCTTATTTATCCTGCTAACTGTGGACTGCATTTACTCACGCAAAACATAAGTTGTATTTCTTATTACGTGGGTGATAATGCAGGCACTTTTAGGAATTAGTCGATTTGTTAGCAAGTAGCAAGTAGCGAGACTAAACTAGTCTAGAATCTTCTATAAAATTTTACGCTTAAATTAAATTGATTATTTCTTTAATTGTAGGCACACAAGTAAATGGTTATTCCCTATCCCCAGTGGTTTCCCCTAAATCCAAGTAATGAAGTATTGTTACAATTATTCTAACAGGCGCAAATAATACTTTACAAAATATCAACTTCGAATAAAATTTACTAAGTAGGTATTAGAACAAAGTTATTTTGTGAATGAATGATTTGTTTATTTTTAAGTTCTAAAACAAAGTCTATGCATACAAGAAAATATGACATCACAAATTTTACACACATACACATCAGTTATATTAGAATATAAGTGAAGTAAGTGATTAATTACCTCATTTAATAAATAATTTATAAATTGTGCTTGTTTCAGGAACCAGTAGCTACGAATGGCACTTTGCCGACCACAACAACAGACTTAGATATAGTTTCATCGAAGAAGTCCTTAGAGTCCGATGATGTTGTTATAGACATGCATTTAGGTAATAATAAGAGTTAGTTATTGTTATGTAATCGGTAATCATCGTAATTTTTACACATTTATGTAATCATGTATCTAAAACATCGCAATGTAATTTCGAGCTTGGAACGGGAGAAACTAGACTAAATCAATGGAATGAGGATCAACTTATGCAGCGGTGATTGCTCACAAAAATTTAAACCATTTAATTTAACTTCGTTATAAGCTGTGACATACAATTTCTTTCCTTATCATCCGTTTATATGAAAATCGTTAATCAACACATGCATTTTGTAGGTGGTCCAATTCCTTGTTTATAAGAATCCTGTGAATTTTTACTTAGTTTTACATTTAAAAGCTATTGCAGTTACAGTAGGATTACAATATAATTAGATTATAGATGTAGGTATGTCAACGTTAAAACTGTAGGTGTTTTGTTATATTTGTGCGAATACGATCAAAATATTACCTTTGTTTCGTGATTTTATGCATTTAGATACGATTTGAAGACACTACTGTTGAAATACCCAAAACGTAATGTTATACACAGTGTTTCCTAATGTTTTTTGTGCCAACCTAAAAATCTTTTGCCCATATGTAATATAATTTATATATTAAAAAAATGAACTGTTTACTTAAAAAAATTAAATGAAAGGTAGAAAGAAATGACTAGGAAAAGTAATTTTTTTAAACTAAAAACTGGAATTCAAATTCCAAATAATTGAAATAAAGATTTTTTCTATGTTAAATTACTGAGTTTTCTATATTAATTAATTCCTTACGCCTGATGCTTGCTACACAGAGATTTTATATTGGGTTCCAATTCGTCACATTGTGTTATATCCAGTTGAATTCGATTGCCCCCCTTACCACTCAAATTGCCCCCTGTGGGGCATGGGCCCCACGTTGGGAAACACTGGTCTAACACACAGGTTTATGACATGTAAAGCTGTAAGGTTAGCAAGTAACAAGGAGCTTTCTAATTTCTTAGGCGTAATATTTTGAACGTATTTTCACATGTAGCTATAGGCATTCGTGTTTGAATACACAAAGGTCAAACGCGTAATACTTAAAGCTATTTTTGAAGAGCTCCTTAATCAGATTGACATTTGTGTATTTGAACTGAAGTGTAGGGTAAACAGATATTAATCTGCTCAAGCCCTTATTTAATTCGGGGCCTATTCAATTATGAAGTATTATCATATAGACTTTATACTTTGTGATAATGTAGGTATTGTAGTATAGCCCCAACTGTGATATGTATGTTCAATTTATATTAGGAATAAAGAGCTTTAATCGTGGTTTGTTGTCTTTTACAACCCATCCTTATCATAGAACATTGAAAAGTTCCGATAAATACACGTTAGTGTATAAGATTTGTAATATTTTTTTAATACATGTGTCTACTAAGACATCATGTAACATTACGATCCAGCCTTACTAAAGACTAATTAGTAATTTAAGTCATTCCTTATCAACTAATAAGGATATTTAACATAAGTGTACAATAACACTACTTACAGTCTATTAATGAACTCTGGACAAATGATTTGTTAGTTTAAATTTTATGTTTTGTTTGAATCGCTTCAGTTCGAACACTGGAATACATTTAACACGTATCTATTTGTGAGGAATCAGGTCGTTATCATTATAAAGGAAATGTTAAATGAAAATCAAACTTTAAATCGTACAATTTTATTTTTCTCCGCGTCAACTCCTACAGTCGTTGAAACTTATTTCGTAATATTTACATTACTTTTCTTATTCGTAATATTTAAACTTACAATTTAGATTTAAATATTGCAAATAAAATCTAAATTTAAGACGAAAATCACAGTATAATTTATCTAATTACATTTTTAATTTAGAGGTATACATTTATTTTTTCAAAAGATCTAACTAGTTGGACATAGATATGTGATTTACAAAGTGTTTGAATAAGCTAACTATTAAATTGCGATATCTTATGTAAAGCTGTTTTTTATCTAATACGTATAACATGGCAGTCTTCATTTAAACTATACAAGGCACATACAATCTAATATATACAGTTAAAGTTAACACCCGAAAAGAGATATTTACATTTACCGCAAAATCGGTAATAAGCGCTTAACATCACTTTGAGCACATCTAATAAAATACAGTACATGCACAAAATGTTACTACAATTAACCAATCCGATCACATCGGTCAATAAATACACTAATACAATACTTATAAGGCAAACAGTCGAGATTTATTTACAAAGTTCACTGGTCTTTAATTATAGTCTCATAGTTGAATGATTAGGTTTTCTATTTCCTGGGACGGGAGGTAACCCCGGCCCCACTAAAGGTGACATCGACGGCGATCTCGTTGCTAGAGGGGACAAGGAAGGCGAAAAGGAAGGAGACATGGCTGCAGCAGCTGAAAAGCCTCCTGGGATGTCGTGGCTTATAGGCGAACGAGGTAACAAATGTTGAGGCTGCCGACAAGACAACGAAGGCGCCGGGCAGCTTCTAGGCGCAACGGTAGTCAATAAAGGCGGGGGCACACTTTTGCCTCCAGACATTGATGTTCCTTTACTTTTAGCACTAGATGCTCCACTATTTCCACTTTGTAAAGAAACAGCGTCATCTTTTAACCTAGCAATTTCTGAAAACACGTGAGCTAGAGGCTGATATTGTGGACCCCAGTCCAATAAATAATCCCAATTGTAACTACCCGTTAACTCTTCTTCTGAATGCACTATAGAACTTAAACTTCCGGTCATTGAGGGTCCAGCCGTGGGTACTGCAGTATTTTCACCAGGAGCACTGGGAAATGCTCCTAAAGCCATCGCTCGATCTACGGCAGCACTCGCTTCATCCGCGTTGCTGCCTCTATCGCTGGCGGTTACTTCGTTTAATTTGGCGTAAATCAGATTCGTGATATCATTCTCGTGCGGCCCGTCCTCGTCAAAAATATTGTGCATTGGATCTATCGGCCCATGATGCAACATTGTATCTTTATTCGCAACATTTTCAGAGCATCTCCGCGATGATGTCGATGCACCTCCACCTGTGCCAGTATCAACGATACCGAGTCTAGCTAAATATTCTTGAGTGTTATGAACAGATACGTCTGATAAGTTATCATCGTCTACCCCATTCGTTTGCCTGTCTCGTTGAAGTGGGCCTTCATTGATCATCCTTATTTCTTCATCTTCTCCGTCCTCTCCGTCTTCAGCAGATCCTCGTCCACTAGAACCCGATTGGTCTGAGCCCGACAGCTCTGAAGTGGTCGCGGCTCCAGAATTAGAACTGGCAGTATGAGCACCATACGGTGGGATCTCATCATATTTAGGAGGTGCAAATTGGTTCGCTGAATTGACAGCACCAGTATTGCGTATCGTTATTGAATCAAATGCACTGGGGTCTACATAACTGTTTGTTGCTCCGACTCCCTCCGAACTTAATCCTGGTTTATTTTCTTTTTTGTGTCTTTTGTTTTTCATATGTAAAAATAGAAATGCGGCGGCGAAGATGATAATAATAAATATAAAAGCTATCAGAAGCCCTAAAGCCCAATCCGACAATCCACTATTTTGAGCTAATGCTGGATCATTCAAGATGTTGGTGCCATCTGATACGATTGCGGCAGGGTCTAACAATATTTCGACTGCAGTTTTATTAGTAAGAGATCCCTGTCGGCCTGAACTTGCAGTTATTACTAGGCTTATTGATTTATCGCCACCAAATAAAGTTTGTATTGAATCCACTTTTTTCTTAAGAATAATCATGCCCGTAGTCCTGTTTATCTTGAAGTAAGAGTGAGACGTAGATAGCTGGTAAACTATTCGACCGTCTATACCTTTGTCTCTATCTGTTGCAGTAGTTTGACCTATAATGTACCCTGCCGGTAGAGATCCTGATTTTGGAACACCGAAATTATACGTTTTCTGAGTAAACTGAGGGTAAAATTCATCTCTACTTTCTATATCAATTCTGACTTTTACTGTGGAGCTTCTGCCACCTATATCTGAAGCTTTAATGGAAAACTCATATTTATTCTTAAGTTCGTAATCAAAGACGGCATTAGTGTTTACTAAACCACTTATTGAATCAATTTGGAACATTTTCCAAGCGTCGTCGTTTTTGTTGTAATTCGAAGATACAGGTCCAATAGAATAGTTCAATGTGCCAAATTTTCCTTTGTCCATATCTGTAGCCGTAGCTGTAAAAACAGATGTGCCAACTCTTTCATTTTCAGCGATACCTTCGAAATACTCATTAACCGGGAAAGCGGGAGTGTTGTCGTTAACATCGAGGATTCCAATCTTAATATACGCAGCATTGCACAAACAGGGTACTCCTTGATCACAGGCAACGACGACCAAGTTATAACTAGTTTTTCCCGTATCATAGTCTAGAGTTTTATTAACAGTTAAAACGCCTGTCATTGAATGCACGTAAAATGACTTGTCATCATTTCCTGAAGTAATATTAAAAATAATATCTGAATTTGCAGTGCCATATAGATCTGCATCCGTCACAGAAAATTGCGTTAGACTATGCCCTATTTTAACATCCTCGCTTACTGTGAGATCGAATGTGTTAATAGCAAATATGGGGGCATTATCATTTGCATCCGTCAGTGTCACAAATACAACTATAGACGTTTTGTTTTGTTTGTATGAAAGCATTTTTCCTTGCTCGACAGCGGCTAAACCGAGCACGTATGATTCTTGTCGTTCTCTATCGAGCCTTTTCGCGAGTATTAATGCACCTTCAGTTGTAATATCAAACATATCGCCATCATTTCCGGTAATAATTTTGAAGTCAAGGCTATATTTCTTTAAAATATCATTTATTCCACCGATTTGCAACAAGGATGTACCCTCTTCGGTATCTTCATTTACCGTTATCCTGAAAAAATAAATTTATATTTGATAAATAAGTAAAAATAATTATAATGAGGGGACTTTAATGTAACTTTACTTAAGTGCTTATGCACACGCAGGTGAGTTTACTTCCTCAAAAAGTGATTATCCAAATCACATACTGATTCTGAGCCTAGAGAATTAATGGCCAAATATATAAGTATTTAATTTACCTATAGGTGTCTTGCCCAATAAAGGGTTTGATTTCCGATGAAGCACCACTGCTGACTCTGACCGATGTGATTGCCGATTTGTTAGGTTTTCCATGATCTGTGGCTACAACCGCCAGTTGTATATCTCGATGGTCATTTGGAAGGGAGCTGTAGTTGACGAACATTTCTCCAGTGACGGCATCTATGTAATATCCATCCTTTGATTCAAGAAATTGATATGAAATATTGCTATTTTCACCGCTGTCTTTATCCGTAGCTTTTACAATTCCAATTTCTATAGTACCTGACCCTTCTGAAATTGAAATATAATAAAATAAGATCTCACAAATACCAACAACAGAAACAGCAAATTGTTTTATTTTTCTATGAATAAGTTAGAAATTTATTATTATTATAAAGTAAAAAAAGTTTATTATTTACCCGGTAAAACACTGCTGTATGAGACTTCTTCAAAAACTGGAGCATTGTCGTTTATATCCGTAACTTTTACAGTTAATGTTGTCGTAGCTACATGTTCGTTGTCCGACGCAGTAACGTTAACGATATAACTTTTATGACTTTCGAAATCGAGCGCTTTATTAAGAACCACTTTGCCACTGTATCTGTCAATTGAGAAGATATTTTCATCCTGAACTAAAGCATACTTTAACGCCGGATAGGTGTCCACGTCGTTCGCAGTAACAGATGTTAGAATTGAGCCGACTTCTGTTCCTGTAAACAATGAAATAATAAATAAGATCAAGCGATCCGTACCCTGAGTATGAATATACAAAATAAAATGAACAAAACTAAAACTTGGCCGAGAAACAATGAAATGAAAAAAGATGAAAAGATTCATATACCGTTCCTTTCCAGTTCTACTTAAATATTCATGGCGAAAAGGGTCAGATATTTATTTTTACTCTTTACTCGATCATATTATGCATCAGTACATCATGTAGATATATAATTATGTAGATTACTAAATAAGAAATTTAAAAGGCAGAAGTGATAATTATTTTCTATTTATATTTATTAAATACCTTCAGAAACAGATATGACGTTTGGTGGCGGAAATGTCGGCTGATTATCATTGACATCGACGACGTTTATCCTTAAAGTGGCCGTCCCGGTCATTTGTGGGTTTCCTTCGTCGGTCGCTATAACGGTTAGCTTGTATGATTCTCGTATTTCTCGGTCGAGAACGATATTTGTTTTAACGGAACCCGAAAACGCAGGCTCGATGATAAATGCGTTGTCATGGTTACCATCCACTATGTGATATAATATTCTCGCGTTCGCATCCCTGTCTTCATCCTTTGCAGCTAATTGAACGACGAATTCACCTTTCGTATTGCCTTCAAATACGTTGGCGATGTATTGTTGTTGAGTAAACCGTGGGGCGTGATCGTTTTGGTCTAAAAGATTTACAACAACTTCACAATAAGCGTACAAGGGCGATGATCCTTCGGTTCTTGCAACGATTACGAGTCTCCGTCTCGGTCCTGGATAAGTTTCATAATCTAAGCTATCTGAAGTATTGACTCTAAGAACGCCACTGTTACTGTCTATTTCAAAGGCATACTGGTCGTTTCCATTGCCGATATCATATATAACTCTCTGTCTTCGCCCGTCACTTCGCAGGGCGGTGACTTGAAGGACCTCGCGTCCATAGGGTACATTTTCTTCTATGGTAATGTTGTAAGTTGAGTTTTGAAAGCTTAATGTCGAAGTTTGGTCAGAAAAGTCACCTATACGAAGTTCTATGAGGCCTTCGGAACTTTGTGGTGGATTTCCTTTATCTTTGGCTAAGACCTTTAGATGTATTAGTTTACCGTTTTCGCTTGCTAAACTTTGAGTGGCCGTTAGAACCCCAGTTGTGGGGTTAATCCGGAATTTATGGTTAGAACTGTCGAGGAGTTCAAAAATAATTTCAGCATTCGTCCCAATATCATTATCTGTTGCGAAAACTCTGAGCAAACTCTGTCCCGGGGGTATGAGTGTAGCGATTTGTTCTTTGAATGGATATTTTGTGAATATGGGTTTGTTGTCGTTCACGTCGTTGACGGTTACTTCTACAGAAACCCTGGTCGATCGCGCGATATAACGACCTTGATCTGTTGCTACGGCTTCAAAATGGTAGACGTTGATTTTTTCCCGATCGAAATGTCTGAAATAGAAACAGAAATTATTATCAATTGTACAACATTTAAAATATTTTATTAAATCAATTAGTGTTAAAGTTTTTTGCTTACCCAGCCGTATAGATGACGCCACTTTTGTTATCGATACGAAACAACCCTTGACTTTCATTTGCGAGGGAATAAACTATTCGTTTATTGTATCCAAGATCGGCGTCGGTGGCTCTCACTTTAATGATAGAAGTATCGAGGGATGCGTCTTCTGCGATGGCGGCTGAGTAATGACCCGTATCGAAAACGGGATCGTTGTCGTTTTGGTCTTCCACCATTACCGTTATATTGCATGCGCCCTGTAGGGCTACAGGGGATCCATGATCATAGGCCGTTATTTTCAATTCATATCTGGACTGTGTTTCACGATCTAGGGCTTTGGCGGTGAGTTTTCCTGAAGTGGGATCAATACTAAACTTATTTCCATTATTTCCTGAAGTAATGCTGTATGTTATAATTCCATTAGCACCAATATCTTTGTCGGTGGCAGATACTGTGTGTATAATTTCAGGATCATTGTTTTCGGGCACTGTCAAAGTATAGCAGGATCCAGGTTTGAATGTTGGAGCATTGTCATTATCGTCTAAAATGTTTATAGTTACAGTCGCAACATCAAAATTACTTGGAGATTGGAAGCTTTCCGAATCAGTGACATAAACTGGAAAAATATATTGTCCAGTTTCTTCTCGGTCAACTTTAGATTTGATAGTGATTGTTCCTGTCCGCTCATCGATTACGAACTTATCATCTGCTACGCTTGAGGGTATCATGTAGCTCAACGTACCTGAAATAAATACATATAAGTTATTTTCGATCAAACAAGATTATTGGAACAAATAGATCAACACAGCTTAGCTAAGCTCTACGTGGTTTTTAATGCCTTCAAAGTGGAACGTCAAGAGTTTTGTCCCAGAAGTGAAAAAAAAATATTTTTTTTGTCTTTCGTAAGCTTTAAAGCTTGAGTGGATAATTTAATTACCTGAAGTCCCTCTTGATGATTTGGCCGTAACTCTTGTTACGAAGCTACCAGCACGGATATCTTCACTAATGTTCGCCTTGTACAGTGTTTCAGTAAACCGAGGTGGGGTGTTGGTTGATTCCAGCAAGTGTAAACTTAATGTCATATGACTTTGTCTTGGAAATGGCATCCCATGATCGGAAGCTGTCAGATTGAGCTTATATTGCCCCGGCCTTATATTCGAAGATTCAGAAGTAAACTTTTTCGATAATGTTAACTTCCCCGAATCATAATCCATAGAGAAGTAAGAATGGTCATTTCCGTTAGATATATAATAGGAAACTCTTCCGTTATCTCCCGAGTCAGCGTCAATGGCTAAGGCTTGATACAGCACACCCGTCAAAGCATTCAAAGTGACAGATACTTTACGAGCAGAAACAAAAGTAGGAGTGTTATCATTTGCATCCACCACAGCTATGTGTACGGTGGCAGACGTAGAGATTCGTTCACTTACAGTCACCGCTTGGTCGACTGCTTCTACCACAAGCCAGTATTCTTTTAGCATTTCAAAGTCTAGCAAAGCTGTGAGCGTTAAAGCGCCAGTGAGAGGATCTAGATTAAACATGTTTCTAGTAGGAGGCACTGTTGAAACTATGTGATAGTTCAGTTCGCCATTGACACCTGCATCTATGTCCTTTGCTGTGAAATTGTATACGTTTATACCAACTGCTGTAGTTTCTGGCACTCCTATTTTGACTGGATCCTCCGGCCACTGCGGACCGTTATCGTTTACGTCGATAATTTCAATTCTGACGGTGACGGCACTGCTTTGGGGGTTGTTAGTGGCCGAAGTATCCAACGCTCGAACTTCAAGTCGATATTCATCTTGGACTTCTCTGTCCAACTGACGTGCCACCACCAAAGAGCCAGTCCGTCTATCGATTTCAAAAGTTCCAGGTACGTGGTCCGACGTCAACGACATCAAAAGATATGATATCTGTCGTTCTTCATCACCATTAATCAAATTTTCGTTTGGATCGCTGTCGCAACATGTAACAGTTCCAACAATATGCCCAATTTTGGAATCTTCTCGCACCTGAAAATGAATACAACGATTTTAATTACAAACAGCTATGTAAAATAATTGTCTAAACTTCTTTTCACTTTACTTACTTACATTAAATATCCTTTGTAAGCATAAACAATAATAGGTTTATTTTTGTGAATTATTTAAAATTACAGCTTGATAATAAAAGAATACGTACTTTATAGGATAAGCTGGAACTAGTAAAAGTAGGTCTATTGTCGTTTAAATCTAGAACCTCTACTTTTAATTGCCGAACAGTTTGTCTTGGAGGTTGACCCGCATCTGTTGCAGCTACGGTCAATCGATATATTGACCTCTCTTCGTGGTCTAACACTGAAAATACAAAAAAATATCTTTACTATAATACACATTAAAACCTACTTCCAATGCTGACAGACATACGTTTCTGTTAAACATTTTTATATTTTGAATAATTAAAAGAAAGTTTTAAGTAATATTAAATTACCTGTGCTTGTTTTAATAACTCCTGTAGAAGAATCAATGACAAATATACCAAAGCCATCTGTATCACGGTCATTCAGTATTGAGTATGTGATAGATGCATTGGGCCCATTGTCTCTATCAATCGCTTTTACTTTCGCTACTTCAGCTCCGGGCTGTTGTTCCTCCCTTACACTCACTACATCCTCTCTAGGATCAACTATCTCAGGGGAATTATCGTTGACATCAGTCACTTTTATTATTACTGGAACCCTGGTCGAGCGGGGCAACGAACCCTGATCTTTGGCTTCAGCGAAAAGGGAATAAGTATGTTTGAATTCTCTATCGAGCATTTCTTTGGTTGTTATAATTCCTGTAAAGCAACATACAATATAATTTCGAATCTTAAATACCACAAACAGGTTTCACGTACACGCATTAAATACTGGACAGTATCTCCTGTCTTGTAATAAAACATGAAATAGAAAAGCGAGACTTCTATATTTTAATAATAGTTAATGGCAGGTCACGGCGCTTGGGCATGCGAGGATGTTTATAACTCAAAGTGAACGCAGGTAATTCATCAACACTACGAGTGTTGAAGTTATTAAATAATGCTCTATGCAATTTTACTAAACAGGTTTTCTTTATCAACTTTTATATTGCCTTTTAGTAACGCAATTATAACGCTAAATTTAATTAAAGTAACTAACAAATGGAATCCTATTCGCAAACGTTATATAAACACTTCGTTTAATAATTGGCAGAAAGGATTGATTCAAGTATTTTGAATTCGGCATCACCTCTTTGAATCGCCGACAAATAAAACGAGCAAGTCACGAACGATTATGGACATAAGAGGCAGTATCCGAAAAAGTATGTGAGGAAATCTGGATTCCCTATCAGCTTGGTAGTATACAGTTGTCATCGTCAATGATTTACGGTTTTACTTTGCATTTAAGATGCTAACTAGCTAAGGGGTGTCGATAAGCCGAATTGAGATAAAACGGTTATTCATCAGTCACTTAAACTAACATTTCCTTTTTTTGCATAAAATCGTGAGCGATCTTTATCTCATCGATTTAGTAACCATTCTCGAACACTTATATGTGATAACGAAATCTTGCAACTAAAGCTAAACATCAAGACAACACCAAGATTTAAATAAAAATAAAGAAATCCGACTCCAAAGTCTTCTATTCGATTTAATGTTATTAAACATAAATAAAAGAATCTGCTACATTGCTTTCTAGTACAAAATTATATTTAAGAGATAAAATTGGATGATTTTTTACTAAATTTTTTGTTCAAAATTCTCTCGTCAATAACAAGGAATGTCATTAAAAATATCATATTCTCGGGGAAGCAAACAAAGGTAAAACTGCTCCCTATTCCTTTAAATTGTTCAGGTATTAATGTGGTTTTGTTGACACAAACTATTTGGACAGTCGATGAGTCTTAAGTCACAACATACTTTGGGTCTTAGCTTTCAAAGGGGCCGGCTGCGCAAACAATTGTGAGTGGCAGCTAGGACTTGGAGCTTGGCAAATACCAGGACGGCGCAGTTTGTATTAATCTGTATTGTTTTATCTACGCTATTAGCTTTGCCCGCTGTTTATTTTTTGCACATACAATGTTGAGACAGAAAACCATTCCAAACTTATGAACATTATGTATAAATGAAAACGACTGCTAATGAAGACTTTATTATCATTAAACTTCCTATAGAAACACGATAATTTTTTTTTTACAATTAGAATCGTTTTCTTCAATTATGTCATAAAACCTGTGATTTGACTAAAGACGCTCACGATTAGAAATTAAATTCCACTCACCAGTAACAGGGTTAACGACGAAACTCGTATTAGTCGGAAAGAGGCTGTATCTAACGGCCGCGTTATCTCCCAAGTCAGCATCAGTGGCCGCAATCTTCCCAACAAACGCTCCAGCCTTGCGGTTCTCCTCAACTTGGAATTCATAGTTGGCTTGTGAGAAAACTGGATCATTATCATTAGCATCTAATACGTTGACGACGAGGCTGACGGTCGCCGACAGCGGCGGGATCCCATTATCCGAAGCTATTATTGTCATGTTGTGTTGTGGGATCGATTCTCGATCGAGTTCTTTAGCGAGTTGCACCCACCCGGTACTGGGCTGTACTTTGAAGTATGTGTTGTTGTGTATGCGGTAGGTTATTCGTGCATTGTTGCCTGTGTCTTTGTCTATCGCTTGAATTTCAAGAATCTGGAAATTATACAATAATGTAATTTATAAAATCAACCATATTTACTCTATATATACTCTATCAATCTTACCATACATTAGTCACTAGTTTAATGTTAATGTGTCTTACAATCGAGCAAGTGTCAGTAAGACAATTCAATGAACTTAATACATGGTTTTACATTTACGTATAGGTTCAACGATATAAGGGCCATCTTTAATATATTTAATTAGTCTTATTCTTTACCTTTGTATTAATCGCGTCGGATTCTAACACATTGGCGCTATATGTATCATGTTCAAATACAGGTGGGTTGTCGTTAACATCTTGTACATCCACAACAAGAGTGAGGTTAGCTGCAAGCTGCGGTGAACCACCATCTTTGGCTGATATCACTAGAGTATGTCGGACAAGGTTCTCGTAGTCCAGCGGCCTAAAAATAAATAGAAATATTCATAATGAAATTTTCTACACAATATTTTGAGTCTTTATTTAAAAATAACTAACAAATGCCAGGCGGAAATCTTTTGAGATAATTTTAATGACATTATATCATTACTACATTATCACATATATTGACAGTTATACATGTAATTAAAAACCTAATACGGGTACTTAACTGACTACTGATAACTGACTCTTTTATTCAGACGATCATATCTCTTTTTTCCAGCTGCTCATTTAAGTATTTCCAAACAAATTCGACTTAAGGTCTATGGGCGGTATCATTTAGCATCACCTGAGCATCCTGCCCATTTTCCTATTTTATCAAAAAACTGGCATGGGAAAACCAATATATCTATTTTCTTACCGCAATAAAGTAACCAGTCCATGTTGTGAGTTCACTGCGAAAGTATTCATGGGTCCAGTAGCTGAAAGAAGAGAGTAGGTGACCAGCCCGTTCTTCCCCTCATCCTCGTCTATAGCTCTCGCAGCATAAACCACAGATCCAAGCGCCGCTGACTCCGCCACAGATACCTTAACTGATGATGTACCAAAGCCCGGTGCGTTGTCGTTTACATCCTCTAAAGTGACTTGAACCTGAAATTATTCATTAGTTTCTAAGCGTCTATTTGGTAATATTTTGACAGCAATGCAAGTTGTTGTAGTGTTAGGTTAGTAATTAGTATTGTATTCAAGTGTTTCTGAATTTTTTCCAATATTGAGTTACGTCAATACACGACCAAGTAATCTGCACAGATTTTAATCAGGAATCACATAAGATAGATATAAATAATAGACACAAACAACCCTTTGACCAGTGTTTCCCAACCTTTTTTGTGCCATGCCCCACCTCAGCCTTTTTAGTATACTCATTCCCCCAAATTTATACTACATAATTTTTAATATAAAAAATTGAATTGTACACTTAAGAAACTCTTACTCACTCTCTTGTTAAATGATAGGTTTATAGTTCAATTCAGATTCCAAATAATTTTAAGAATAGTCCACCTTAACAATCAAATAGGCCCCATGTGGGACCCACGTTGGGAAAAACTACTATAGATAATAAAAAATGTTAAGATCCTAAAAACTGCCAAGGACTTAATACCACCTTACAGTATCTCCAACGGTTTTCGCGCCATGATATTATTTTATCAAAAAATGTAAAAAAAATATCTATGCCCTTACCTGCGTCTGATCATAGCTGGCCGTATTTCCATTCGCAGCTCTAACGTTGAGCAGATACGTGGCTACAGCCTCCCGGTCCAGCTGACCAGAAGTCCTGATGGTTCCCGTGTGGGGCTCTATTGTGAACTGGTGTCCTGGATCACCTGATACTATACTGTACCGCATCAGTTTACCTGCAAAAACGTGAATTTATAGAAGTTTCTCTAGTATATATCAATTGTATAAGTTTTTAGGTAAAATGTTTAATAGTAGACCAAACGAGTGAACGGAATTATATTTACGAGTATCTTATATGTCAAATATAATTCAATGCATTATTAATATGAGTGTACTTAAAGGATATTGTTTCAACAGTTGTATTAAATAATACACAAAAGCCGTCCATAAAATAATTACCCTTCAGTAAAGTCTCAGTGAAACAGTACCGATATAAAATAATTCCGCTGCGCTTTCTTGTGGCTCTTAATATCTCAACTATGCTTAAACATACAGCCACCAAGAACAAACAATAAGAATAACTTTTTTATATGGGGTAATGATATGATGCACTGTTGGCTTCAGCGTGCGACCCTCATCCCTGATGTCGTAGGTTCGATCCCCGGCTGTCCACCAATGGATTCCAATCCACCAATTTTTCTATGTGCATATTTAACATTCGCTCAATCGGTGAAGGAAAACATCGTGAGGAATCCGGCGGCTTGTCTTAGACCCAAAAAAGTTGAGGTGTGTCAGACACAGGAGGCTGCACACCTACTTGTCTATTAGATTGACAAATGATCATGAAACAGATACTGAAATCTTAGGCCTAGACCTTAAGAGGTTGTAGCGCCACTGATTTACTTTTTAATGATTATTGTGTAATGTAGTATACATTCAATCTACCGACAAAATCAAACCTAATCGTAAAATCTACCTACCATTTTCATAAATGTACTAAAATAATTAACAGCATATACGAATTAAATTTATATGAATTGGGTAAAAAAGTTGTCTATTGACTATTTTTTGTCCCATCTTCAGAGATTTTCTTGAGAAAAATATACGTAAAAAAGCTCTCAAGCAAGCAAGAGCCTTACGGAAGGGGGAATATTATTAAAAAATTAATTAGGTTAAGAATTACCAAAGATACCACACGTTAACAAATTTTATACTATCTTTTCATGCGTAAGTAATTTATTTACTTTTCTTGAACAGATCGCACAAAAGCGATAAGGCGAACCGTTGTTCTCCATTTAATGATTATAATTTGTAGTGATTTTTGCAACAAAGTCTTAAATCAATAAATCCTACTCAATTTAATATATTCAATAGTTCCCTTATTTTTTACGTCAATAGCCACAATAAACCCTCGTCTGTGTGTAGTCAGTTCAACTCAATTTTCCTGGATTATAATATGCGGTAAAATTGACCAGTCGCTATTTACGGTGACCATAAATATTTATGTGTCCGTATCATTTTACTTTCGACATCTAATGGCATTTAATATAAGTTGAAGCTATGATTTTGTCGGTGCATCGTTTGTATTTATATCTTACCAAAAACTGGTATATTTTAATGAAATATTAAGCAATGTTTTTTTACCATGACTAACACGTATGATTTATAAGTTTAGCTTACTACTTCCAATTAATTAACAATTTAATAACTCATTTAATTTTTTTAAATGACATCCAGGTGACTGGATTGAACAATTATTATTGTGATTATTTATTTTATACTAATAAGATTTGAGAAACACCATTAAACCGCAAATTTTCAGATGAACTATCACATCTTAATTGAGAGAACAGTGTTGGCCTTGTAGTTCCAGCGTTCAACTCACATCCCTGAGGTCGTAGGTTCGATACCCAACAGTGCACCAATGGACTTTTTTTCTATGTGTGCATTTAACATTCGCTCGAACGGTCAAGGAAAGCTTCGCGAGGAAACCGGCTTAGACACAGGAGGGTGATCACCTACTTGCCTATTAGGTTGATAAATGATTATGAAACAGATACAGAAATCTGAGGCCTAGACTTAAAAAGGTTGTAGCGCCACTGTTTTATTTTATCACATCCTAATACTGAAATATTTCACTCATTAAATCGATATCCCTAAATAATTGATGATCTGATAATATTAATAATGTTATTAAATCAGTACCTAAATCAAGTCAAAACCGAAAAAACCGCTTTCTATCTATCAAATTTTAATTGGCACTTCTCACAGTAAGCGATTCAGTCGTATTTCTTTTTCTGCTCGTTTTTGCGGCCGAGTTTTTTCGCCGTACGTTTTGGGCAGGACAGTTGACGCAACAAGATTGATATACGGGCTTGACGATGTATCGGATACTCTTTGTTTCTGTAACTGGTCCGAAACCGTCGGCACCCCGCTTATTATTTGAGTCTGATGCTTTTATTTTGCAAGTTTTAGACTTTAATGTTTGTTTTTGAATTGCCGATTTCCCGGTATTTTGGGTTCCTTTCGTCGCTTCAAAAGTTTATTTGATATTGCAGTTATTCAATTTATTGTTAAGTATTTTTACAGCTAAGTTGTGATTGTTGTCTAAAGTGTTTTTTATTTCATATTTTAAAATTTTATAAGTTGACGTTAGATTAGTATCTAGTCTTTTAAACACAGACCTTAAGTTAATTCATTAATTTTATAATGAGTTAAATATGAGAGAAATTTGCTAATTATTATTGCTGTAAAGCACTAAAAGTGTGTAATGTAATAATATAAAAAAATATGAAGTTTTACTGCGACCATAAAAAATATATTCTTATATACGAATTATAAAATGTATTAGTAAATCAATCATGTAATCTGTCACATTTGCAACAGATAAAGAGATTTACATTATCTAATCGACGATGATAGTCTAAAACAGGCTTAGTTGCAAAATAGTTTATGGAAATAAGCCAGGTGCGTACCACTTTGTCTGGCTGATCAATCATTCATTAGCTAAGTACAAGGCCGTGATTTACTCTGAAACACACTTGGAATGCCCTTCTAAATTGAAATCATTAATGGCACCGCGATTATCTCACTCACGAACCACCATTTGACTTCAATTAAGAGTTGTAAAGATTTCCTATGCGAATTGTTCGATTCTCGATTTGAGTTTAATGAATTAATTATCTGTGAGTTCGATTATCTCTAAAGGGCGCAGGCGCTGAGAAAGGTCTGCCTTATTCTTATCTGCATATCAAAAAAGCAGGAGTTATCTATAATTTAAACTAGCTGATTGTCACGAACTCGTCTGCATACAACATGATATAAAGCTATGTTTATATTTATTTATATATATATATATAATGGTATCAATCGCTTATACGAGTACTGGGAATAAATAAGGCGCAACTGCGTTTATCTGTGAATATAAGAGAAACAACATATAAAGCCTATATTCTAGGTTTTATAAAATAAAATAATATAATGAAAAAAAATTAAAACATCTTACATCTATTATGTGAAGTGACAAATTAAACATCGTCGATCAGACGGCAAAGAAGAAAAATAAAATATAAAAAGAGTTTGTATAGGAAAATATATTATGTTTTCCTTACATATATTAAAATCATCAACATAGTTCTTAGCTATTCCCCACAAAAGTTAATCTAAGAAGCATGAACCCCTTTAATTCCTTATGCTACTTTGGATTTTTTAATTATTTCTCTTCTGAGGGTTACGAAAGGTAAATAAGTTGTTACCATCTAATTCCCCGATGTCGTTAAGGCATCGCTATCATTAGTGGGAATTTTCGCACGTGATTGCACTTCGCACACAACACTTAACTAAACATTTTAACACATAAATCGTGTAAACAATTTCAGTTTCAAGCCGTCCAAATAACGTGGAACAAAAACTTGGAAATAATTGAAGTGAAAAAGGGGCATAGAAAGTTGTCCGCAAAAACTGTCGTTTCGGGTCTGGGTTGGACGACCTCGCCTGTATTTATTCGTATCCTTGGACTTCTCTGGATTGAATTTCAAATTTCCAATCGTGTCGTCTTGCAAGAAAGCGTAAACCAAATCTTAATTTTCAAGTTTTTTTGAGAATGCTTCTAAAATGTTCTCGACGTAATATTAGTGCCATTGGTGGTAAAGGATCGCTAATGTTAAGCTGATATGATAAATATTAATCGAAATCACCAAAGTAAATTATTATAAATAAATCAAATAAATCAATGGCGCTACAACGTCTTTTAGGTCTGGGCCTCAGATTTCTAAATCTGTTTCATGATCATTTTTTAATCTAATAGGCAAGTAGGTGATCAGCCTCCAGTGCCTGACACACGCCGTCGACTTTTTTGGGTATAAGGCAAGTCGGTTTCCTCACGATGTTTTCCTTCACCGTTCGAGCGAATGTTAAATGCGCACATAGAAAGACAGTCCATTGGTGCACAGCCGGGGATCGAACCTACGACCTCAGGGATGAGAGTCGCACGCTGAAGCCAATAGGCCAACACTGCTCAAAGAAAATTATTATAAGTAATATAATTGCAACCGCTTTTAAAATGGCTAGATCAAAGTAAACTAAAATACGGCTACAGATAAACCACATATACTGATTCCCAGAAGCATTGACATGTTATCTCCAAAATTGTATCGTAAACATTAGTACTAAAACGTCAAGGTAAACATAAAAAAGCCAAGAAGTCGGAAATCTATCATAAAAACTTTTAATAGTCCCTTTCCCTGCTTAATTATGATATATCTCAGTCAAGAATGCAATATAAATAAAATTATAGAGTACCTTTACGCAATGTTCGACCACTTAATAAGTTGCGTGTGGTCCGGTGTAATTGAATTGATAATGCTGCCGTAGTGGTTTTATCATCTCTAGCTTGTATTATAATAGTGATAATACCTATATTATATTAGTTTGTAATACTCTGCTTTCACAATGCTAATAACACATACGTTATAGAGTTTATACAGAATCTTTGAGTGAGTTTATATATTCTATACCACAGTCCCTAGCAGATATGTGTAACGTGTACCGGACATGCAAAGGACTTTTGTGTATTACTTTCTGCTATCAAAATGTTCATATAAAAATGAATACGTAGATTGTGTTATTTAAATTCAAATGTGTTATTGTGAGAAGTGAGAAGAGGCGCTACAACTCTTGATCTTTCTGTATCTGTTCCCTTGTTTTGCCTACTCAGTACCTACACACACACATACAAATATACACACACCCACACAAATACACACACTACAGTACATTGGCACCACGGAGATCTTCAGTGATTAAACGATTAAAAATCAGTCACCAACATTTGCTATAATTATCACAACTTTCTTATGCATCCCATGCTTGTAATATTTGTGATTTTGAATCTAACGAATGTTTGACACTGATTAACTTCAGCTTCAATAAATTAAATAAAAAAACATGTAAAACAAATTAGTTTACCGACACAGCCTCAAAACTCGATTCGGGCTCATTAAATTATATTTTTTAATTAATGGATGTTCCTCTCCGGGCAACTGTGCTATAAATCTGATGGGGCGTGCGTTTAACATTGAACTGTTATGCTCTTTCTAATTAAAGTGAGCTCGTCGAAATTGAACCGACTCGGGTATGAGATGAAGCGAGCTTAGCCAAGGTTTATTAGTCTTCGTACTACATAGTAGATCTTATGAATCCTTTTTGTTCTGAAATCTTTCGCTAGGCTGTTTTTGTTTTTTTTTTTTAATTTAAACTTAAAAACACCTTCAAATTTTTTTCTACATACTTTCATCGCTTGGCAATGGCCATGCAATAATGTGATGGCGTATGTTCTTTAACCCCATAGAAGTTAATGAAAACATTATTATTTGTGAAATGAATGAAAGAAGGTAAACATTTTTGGCTTTGACATAACCTAACCTGATCACAAACGCCACAAAAACCTAACCTAATGTTATTCGCTGGAACCCACTGGGAACTGAGACAATATCATTTACATCATGCATGTAATATTATTAGTTTTTTATTTATTTAAAGCGACTCCTTAATATTACTTAAGGTATTACATACAACGATACGAACGATAGAAAAAAATTAAGAGCTGTTTTAAGGTTTGATTCGACTAAATAAATAAATATTCGATTGAATAGAAGCGACTCCAAAATGTAAAAAGATTAAATAACAATACAAAAAGAGAAATCAGACTCAAAACGGGGTTGACTTTGTTAATGTGAGAAAGGTATAATGAATATGTTATACTATATGTAATAACAACGTCGTCTGCACAACATTACCATATAGAAGCTATGTAGAGTGAATTTAAAATCAACAGTAGTAAGCGTACTTCCCTAAAAATCTATCTTATATATATAAAAAGAAAATGGTGTTCGTTTGAGGCTCTTTCACGCTTAAACCACTGATCGTATCGACATGAAACTACCACCATTCGATGCGAAATTTTTCCTAGATGGTTTAATTCCAACGTTCCTTCATTTTTTTATTTCTGTTTTACTTTTATGAAAATTTTTCCCGCTAATAAAAACAAAAGAGGCTTCCTAGAACCGCAAAACGTCAACATCTGTTAAAAACTCGATTTTCGAAATATTTCAATTTTCTTAGTGGGAAGTTAAAAAGAAGAATAATAAAAATATGAAAAAAAAAAAAAATAATGAAACATAAAATTTATTTTAATTCGTCCAGCAAAGCGGGCGCGAAACGGCTAGTATTTAAATATTTTTTAAATGTAAAGAATGTTTCTATACAAGCAAAAGTCACTTTAAATTTCATCTTTGCACAACTTGAGCCATACACCATCAATACAATATAGGATAATTTTTAAACGATATCTTCTCAATCTACAGATGTGATTTGCAACCTTCCACCGCTGGGTTAATTGCCACTAAATTTATTAATATTGACCTAAACGTATGTCCGTTTATTAGTGCCGCTTATCATACATATTTTATGAGTGACCCGCCCAGATTTTGCAAGGGTAGGTAGTTGTCATTATTAGAGTCATACAAATTACCTAATACTTACTTAGTGAGAATAGATAGACTCATCGTAACTATTCGAAATGATTTAATACAATGACTCCTTTTCGATACTCTGAGATGTTAATAATTGAATTTTGCTAATAAAACAACTAAACCATACTGTATAGTGCTGAGCGGCCAATCTGTAGGTTATAAATAAGTGAAAGCGCTAATCACTTTACTCAGAGCTTAAAATTATTTATTATGAGGAGAATTGAGGGCTTCTTGTACGCCATAAACACTTTATTACTAAGTTTTTAATTTGTGGTGACAAATACTAATATATAAAAAAAAACAGCCACGTTCCAGCCAGCTTCCTTTATCATCCCGACACATAAAAAAGTGTTGTAACAGTGAAAATAAACAGTTAATTCTGTTAAAGATTTGGAACACGAGATCTCAAAGAAAGAGCTGGGCGGGTCCTACATACACCGACACACGCAAACTATGAATTTTAAATGCCGCTATCCGTACAACAATGAACGCGCTATTCTCATAGACAACGCTCGTAGTCTAACGGTTCTGTTCGCAATTCAGTGATTTACAGAGCTGCGACTTGCAACAGAATAAACGTGGCTCCGAAGAAACCCGCCTTTTGTTACACCGCATTGTAATATTTTTTCGTTACGTACGAACATAATTTTTTGGAAAGTCAAATACAGGACGCATTTCCATTAAGTCTAAGTCTTGCAGCTACTATGAAAGATTGGCGTGTAGAAAGAAAAATCCTTTACACATCCGGGATTCGAACGCACATTCTTAGGGTTAGCAAGTTTAGCTACTAGATAAACTGCTCTTCTATATGATGGTAAAACTATTAGTTATCGCACTTTTTCTTAATTTTGTATACAGTCAAAACCGTTTACGACATTTTTTAGAACAACAATACGGGTTTATTGACAAAAATCAAAGGTCCCAGTTGGATTCGATTGTAATAGGTTCGTAATAATAACGTCATCGGCTGTTACGACTATCGGTTTTTACGACCCCTTCGATGTCGTTATAACAGATTTTGACTGTAATTGTATTAACTAACAGGTAATTCAATCTCAAATTATTGTGCAATAGTTAGGGTCATGAACAGTAGATAAGGCGCATTCGTTACTACGCACAGTTAGATTCTAATTTGTTAGGTACGTGACCACACTTGATGTAACAATTTCGCCACAACCGTAATCTTAAATTGAGAAAAGGTAGATGAACTTTTCCTGATTAAAATTACTAAAACACAAGCCAAAATTTAGCACGTGAAGAGATTTAACTTAACGCGAAAATAGCAAATAGTATACCATTCAAGTACCTACTAAATAGTGTTATTGCAAATCAACAATTTGACAATAATAAAACGATTAATTCTAGTAGAAACTGTATTCAATATGCAATAGAAATCCATCAATACCTATTTATGAACTTTCTTACGTTCTCATTCTGGGTTATTAAAACCATATAATATAAAAATGTTTAAATTGTATGAAGCCCTGATAGATTGCATTGATATGGTTACCGTGCGCCTTCTTAAGTTATGTCATTTTCACACGCGTATATCCTTTCTATAAAATATTTTCATAAGTATGTGATTGTCCTCATTTTAACATGTTTGAGAGCAAAAATAAATTAAAACCTACAACAGATCTTGCACTGCCGGCCTTGCCCTATTACACTTCTATGTAAATATAAATGTACTTGTATAAATATTAGTGAAACATAACGCATCGCCGCGAGATAGCCGGCATTGTTTATTGACGTGGTATGATTTAGAAACTATGGTTCGGATTTAAGCTTAATAAACACTGATTTACGTTGAAATAGAATTAAAAACATCATATGTACGTGAATCTACATATATCAATAGATGTTCCAGCCGTTGTTCCGTCACAAATAACAGTTGCAAAGTAGAAATATATTTAATAATTAAATAATAGTTTATTTGTATTGTTTTATTTCTTTTATCTTTTATAATTATACTGTATATGTGTTTGCACATGCATTGCATTTTTTGTGTCTGTATTTGTTATGTTAGTGTGCCTTAAAATAAATAAATAATATTAAACATGTCAATGTATTTGTGATTAGAAATTTCTTAGAGCTTTTGAGACCTTCGCGATGTGAGAAAATAAAGAGCAGAAGAATTAAAATAAAATCTTAACCGTTATGTTACTTATGCAGAGATTAGAAAGTCTAAGGAGTGTATGGAACCTGGAGATGGCTGCTCATCACAGAGTCGTGATCGTCGCCAGACAATGGACGATTACATATTTTGTGCATAGATAGTGTTAGGAAAGATGCTATGGGCGCGAGCGGAAACACCTCCAAATAACAAAAAAAAATTAAATTTCAAGAATTGTTGCCTTCATGGAGTGAAGGTACTTGTTTAAAGTTTGAGTCGCAAAATCGTTTCTCGGCTAACAAACAAAGTCATATTTAGATATTAAAAATAAAACGTGTTTAGATTACGAATGACAAAACTGAAAACTTCGTTTAATATTTTATTTGAATATAATATAACATTTATTAATGTACTAGTTTATTAGTGTAATGTAATATAATAAAAATTAATTTTGATTTTGATCCTTTTTAATTTTGATTCTTTTTAATAAATTTAAGGATTATTAACAGTAATTTTTTTAATGCATACACATATCATGTAATAATTAATTAATCATATGATATACTTGTTTAATATATTATTCGTTATGCAAATAAAGAGGCTATAATAATAATAATAATAACACTTATTAAACGAACACCTTAGCAAAACAGTAACACTAGACGCCAATGCCTTTATTTTAAAACAAAACAAAGCTCGCACGATTTCGATAAATTTGTTTAATAAAATGAAGCTATAATGGCCCCGTTCCCGGTAGTTTCGAGTTTTACATAAATATTTAATCTATCTCTAAGTGACTTCTTTTGTATGTAATCCCAAACGACTGTTTACTGAACTGTTCTCTCGAGAATGTATTCCGGTTTATTTATAAAGAGTTTTTAAGTAATTATAACATTTTCTATCGATGTTTCTTTCTTTATTACTTATTTAAATGCGTAATAATGTGTGTTTTTTTATTATTTATTTATTAACACTTCGTTGCAAGTATACATACATATAGAACAATTAAATTAATTTAATGAAAAGGAGGCTAACTGGCGGCCTTATCGCATTAAAACGATCTCTTCGAGGTTAAATATTTTTTATGGAAGTGTTGACTCCGGAGAATGTAGTGAAGCGACAATATTACTTTGATATATCGGTACAGACTTTTATACATTCTAACCTAAAACAATGATTGGTCGGGATTCGATCCCACCGAAATACATAAAATAAGTTATATTAACCATTTCATTAATCGAAGATGGCTTTTATCAAATCAATCAAGAAGGCGATCTGATAATAATCATATAATTATAAATACTTAAATAACCAAGAAATTTTTAACAAAGTCTTCTTACCTCTGTCGCCGCCTGTCGCCTTGAGATTTCCAACAATCGTCCCACTCCTCGCATCTTCCCTAACGCGGAAATTGTATCTTGGTTTATCAAACAGCGCCGAACCAACTCCAGCCGGCATCACATTCACGTGAACAACCGCACCTTGAGGAGCCGCCAGGCCACCGCCATCCGTCGCCGATATTTCCAGATCGAACCTTCCATTCGCCTGAATCAGCGCTGGTTTTATCACAAATATCTCTCCAGTGCTCCGGTCTATTCGAAAGACATCATTGTCGTTCCCACCAACGATTCTATATGTGATTGTTCCAAATCTGCCCGAATCAGCATCACTCGCCGAAACAGCAACAATTGGCTCGCTGGTTGATACTCGGCCCTCTTTAAGAGAAACGTTGTAATCTTTCACGGTAAAAGCTGGTACGTTGTCGTTGATATCTAGCAGTTGGATCTTCACCATAGCCGTCGTGGAGAGGCCCCCTGCGAATATATAAATAATTGGTCTCTTGATTGTCTGTATATTGTTGTAATAGGATGTTTAATTGACAGCCGCTTGATTTATTCTGATGTCAACACGTTTTCGCTACAAGTTTCGTGATAATAAAATGATTGGTCATGTACATGTAGTTTTTGTTTTGATAACTTTAACATTGTAGCGCATGGGTTGTATATCAAACAAATCGTAGATAAATCAAAGTAAGGTTTTATATTTTTAATTATGGCTATACGATTGGCTGGGTATGAGAATTTGATACAATTTGTTGTTGTGATACAATTTCAAAGTAAAGTCCAATTTGTTCATTTTACTCCACGATATTTTTTCTTGTTTAAACAAATTGACTGAAAGTTTGAGACACTTTATATTTCTATGTAAACTAACGCCAAATTATTAATTTATTTACATACAAAATGCATACTTTATTCTAAAAGATAGCAACTAAACATCTCAAACAAGTTGCAAAATATACCTAAGACATTTCCCAAATCTTGTTTGAATTTAGAACTAATCCGCGATACACAAAATTCCTTTAACGACGAGTTGATATAAAAACGCGCAGTAATAGTTCTGCCCCCTCGGCGCATAAATCAAGGAGGTTTGCAGGGACAAGAGCCGACGGACACTTTCGGAATTTATTCTCATGCCATTTCGTTGGTGCTTTATTTTAAACCTTATATGCATACGTATAGCTGTCACAGGTGAACTTATTGCTTCCAATTGATAATGAATGGGTAGGGTGGATCTTTGTTCTCCTTAGCGCTATGCTACATTACAGTTAATTGTATTTTTTGTTGCTGATAACGATACCTGACGACCTTATATTTCTAGGTTTTATTGGGATTACAATGATACGCAGCTTACAATTACTTTTCACACTGGACTTTACTTGCATCAAGTACCTACTAAAAAGTATTTTCACTTTAAACTTTATATGTAACTATAATTAAGACTTTTTTGCTGATACCCAGTATATTATATATAGAAATTTGTTTTAGTTACATAACCTAACTTTATCTAATACATCAGATGTGCCGGTTGGTGATCAGCGTGTGAAGACACATAGACCCCTTCCAGCTGCTTCCATTCTTTTCTAATGTTAGCTCTTCTTGTCCAAGGTATATATTGTAATAGTCCAATAGTAAAATTATTGTAATCCAGTACTTTTCGAGCTTAGTAACAACAGTTCTTTATTTTATATATAATAAAGGTAATTCTTACCCTCTAAGATATATAAAATAAATCATGTATTATTTGATATAAATGTTAACGAACCTCTATCAGTAGCGATAACAGGAAACTCAAAGTCTGCATTTGCTTCATGATCTAAAGGTGCTGCTATGCAAAGGTCTCCAGAATCAGGCTTCACGACGAATTGGGGTCTGGCCAGACCTTCCCCTAGTGTATAGTTGACGACAGCGTTCACACCACAATCAGGGTCTATCGCTGACATCTGAAAAACAAATAAATGTTTAGAATATAAAAGCAGTTAGCTTTACACACCAAAAAGTATAATATGTTTAGACGCATTAAAAAAGGAAACATCCGATATTCAATCAAACGTGATTAGCGGTTTCGTGGTAAGCTGGGTGGTAGTAAGTTTGACTCTTGGTTAGTAACTGTTTCAATTACAAGGCAGATCACATTGCCTTTAAAAGAAAAGACGTAAATTGGCTCCACCCATACCCACTTACGGATGTAACGACACCTCAATGATCAAATTTCGTTTCGTTTCGTTTACGGTTTATACTCGTAAGTATAAAAAAAAATATAACTGACAGCAAAAAAGTGTTGTCAATCTTTTTCGGGTTTCTGGGCTCTATAAAGAAAGCTCTATATTTACAATCAAATAAAACTAATCAAAATCGATAAGAATGCACAATTTCGATAGGGGCAATTCCGTGATCATTCCTCATTCATTCTCCATTTCTAATTCCACATAATCAGAATCTAGAAAGCCAATTTGTCGGAGCGAACCATCCAATAGTACCGCGAACACACCACAAATAATTGTCTAGCGTCTTGGAGATAAGAATCGTAATTAATTAGTATTTAATTCTACTTGATCCTCGGACTGTGAGGTCCGGTCGGTGGTATGGCATCCTGCAGTGTTGCTTTTGCGATGACCACTTTAATACTTTATATTATTTATTGATTATATGAAGATCAAGAAATTTCCTTCTATAGACGGTAAAAAGAAGACTTACAAACGATGTCTTCTAGTAGCAAGAATTATTTTGGGAAAAATGCAATTGCAAAGCTTCTAAAATTGTATAAGAGAAAGAAGAAATGAGAGCGTAGGAATTATTAGATAGAGACGGAATGCGTTTTCCAACCACCGTAAAATATAATTTTTGCGTAAATTTTGCCTTCTAAAAAACAAATTCAAAATTTCAACATTCCTTAAATATCTGAGAAACAGGCTTTCATGACACTAAGGACTGCAGTTATTTTTTATTACACATGAATGTTTAATCTAAAGGAATTGTATCGTTCTTTTTCCTGAATATTTAACATAATTAATTTGATTGTGGAAGATAAGGATATTCAGTATCCATATTCAGACTTAAACTCTAGCTATTTTAAACTTAAACTCTTGTTTAATATAACTAAGGATTGATAATAAAATTTAATTACTACAAAAATAAGTTTAACCGCTTTCATGGTTATTAGACTGAACTAAATGACGTCGACGACATTTTGAAAAATGGGCATCTATATTAATTTCCATAACAGCGGTGCAGACGTGAGACACACAATAAAACAGGTGTTATTAAATTAATCGGCATTTTCAAAGCTTGCCGCCTTTAGTCTCGATAACAGTCACGTTATCTGAATCAAAATAATATCACATTTCTAAATGTATTTCGATTGTATCTAAAATAAAACCAATTGGCACTGAAGGTGTTAAGTGGCCAAAAAAGACGATTGCTACGCTACAACGCCGATAATTAGCACGAAATCATCCTTTTCCCCTTCGATAGCTCGCGAGAAATGTGTCAAAAACATTCAGAAGAAATTGTCGCTTGCTGCTTAAGGAATTTGGTGTATAATTGCATGAAATAATTTGTCAAGCTCGTATTACCGATCGTGGTTTGCATGTGACAACGTCCCTTGATTAATTGCGTCCGTGTGTAAAAAGATAAATGGTTTTACAATTGTGTTTGGTCGATAATCGCCTTTGTTGTAAGGTAATAGGGAAACTGTTAGCTGATATCGAGATGTAATGTTTATATTAGTAATTTCACACGTTCCTGTTGTCTTTATGGGAGTGAATTATTTCTCCGTTGCTGTTGATTAGAATTATTGCCTGCGAATGCAATTTTACTTGGGCATAAAGAAACGTGAACTCCACTGAACCCTACACATTACACGATGATAGTTAAAAATACAAAACTTGTCTTAATTTTATCCGTTTAAAAAAGTGGATTGAATAAAATCGTTGTAGCTCTGAAGTTTAAACACTCAAAATTGTGTCAATAAAACACATAATCCAACCGTTGAATATTCAGATAAACGCAACAATGTCATAAAAACATACCAAAAGCGTACTTAAGTTGTTTATATTTAAATTTTCAATCGTTGACACTCGTTATTACCGGCTACCTCTGTAAAAGATAAGAGTAGCCACAATGAGATTTATTGCATACTCTCTTTAGTTTAAAACGTTTTTATAAAGGTGTTTCGCGATCGCCCCACGCGTCTCAATTAGGCCCTTTAATGGGGCCGCTAATATTTTCGCCTGCGACACTTGAGAGATTAAAATCGACGCTTAGACTGTCCGAGGTTTATTGACTTATATATATATTGCATTACCTATTTCTGTAGCGCCTTGTTTTATCGGAAAATAAGTATTCTTTATTTAAAATTCAAAAATGTACAAATGTTTAGATTTAAAGAAAACACTTTTTTACCGGGTTGATGTTTATAACAATACATAACTTCAATCCGGTAAAAAAAAGGTTTTCTTTAAATGTGTAAAAGTTATGTTAATAAAAGACAGTAAAATGTTTAGATTTAAAGTCCAAACACTTTTATTTTTGTTAAATATATAATTTTATTTAACGTATCAAAATAAATTTCTGTTGATGATCTGTCAAAGAGCAGCACAAGAATGTAATTTTGGGTTATTTGTATCCATGATACTTGTTTTTTTACTCTGTGTAGAATAAAGTGTTATATTGTGCAACAGAAAATCTCAATTTCATTTAATATATTTCGAATCCCAAATAATCAATATTAAATAATTTTTAATTTAATATAGATATATAGTTCCTACCAAATATCATACACATCTGTGGTATTCATAAGATAAAATAGTCTTTAAATTCTTACTCATGCGACTTGGATTTATGAAACATAAGTTGTTGTTCCAGCTTATTTTAAAGTCAGACTTGATGACGAAAAAAGGCCGAGGGACACAAGAGAAATTGGTAATCGTATCCAATCAACAGACCGATATATTAAGCCTTGACATCGACCACAAATAACGATCTCCGGAAAAAATAATTGCTAAATGAATAATGTATAACACAATTGTTGCATTGTCCGCTAGTACGCGTCAAATTTCAAGTTATTTAAATTGTGACTCCATTCGCATCTAAATACGAATGCCTTGTTTACTCAATGCAAACCGTATAATTTGTAACAAAAATAATAAAGATTCTTACCCACTTCGGTCGTCCGTAAAGGACATTGTAATTCAGGCTGATTGGCACACAATAATGGAATCAAACATAAGCCATTTAAAAATTGCCCGCGTTAAAAGGAAAAAGGGTTGCGTCGACAGTGGTTTAAGGAGCAAATAAAATTCGCCGAGGACAATACCAGGGCCCGATACAGAAGGATTTGTATGGCCATTAGTTGCTACAGTTCAAATGTTTAGATATGCGACTCTCATACTTATTGCTCTATTCTTGTGGTTGTTTATCGCATGTTTGTATTTAAATAATTACAAAACGAAAAAGGAAATGTGACCTGCATTCCGTTGCTATCATCGCTTTTAAAATTGTCTTAAATTGATGCTACTGTACTGCGATATTAGGCGGAGAAAGGTTTTTGGGAATTTATAATATTTTAGTTCTTTCATTATTCGAAATATCTATAATTATTTATAATTATATTAAAGCTATTACGTTACAATAATTGAAATAAATAACAGGAATAAAAGCCTCACCCGTGCAATAAAAATAATAAAACTACTAATAATAAATAAAATCATAAAATAAATTGCGATATCATACAAGCGCATTAGAACAAACCCGTTCGTGTAGGTGTCGTCAATATAAAACAGCTAACTATTATGAGCAATTGTTAAAAAACATGTCGTTAAAAGGAGCAATACTAGTCAATTGAGTTATCACAACTAATGAGGAACTGAGCAATCAGCACCAACTATGCGGCAGTACTAGTTCCTTAATGAACCTGCTTTGTCCATAAGAAAAGTTACATGTCACTTAATTTGAAGAACTGCTCTCAGTAACAATGTGTAAAAACTGAGCTAGTACTGACTATGTTTTCTACATCCCAGCTTCGACTGGACACGTCTAGTATGTTGCAGCGAAATCGGAAAACGTTGGTTAACACCGTCAGCAAAACATTTTTTTGATTTTTTTTTGATTGGACAATTCACACCAATTAACCTAGTCAATTAAGCTGGTGAAGCTTGTGTTATGGGTACTAGGCAACGGATATACATACATATTATATATAGATAAACACATAAATACATATTTAAACACCCAAGACCTCAGCACAACACCAAATGCTCATCACATCGATGTTTGTCTCAGCCGGGGGTCCTGACCACTAGACCAATGAGCCGTCAAATTGACGAAATATACAATTTTAAGAATTTCTTTTCTCGTGTTACAAAATGTACTGAATAATATTATCTTCTATGACAATAAGTGATTTGCGTAAAACTTTTACTATGAAGGTTTGAACTTAAACCATAAAATTTTGATGCACTGTTAAATGCTATTTCAATTTCAAATGAATAATGGAAATCTAGTTAAGAGTGATTGTAGATAGGATACAACAATTATTTTTAATCGCGTCTTCAGTACATAAAGTATTAAAATTCCCCTATCTTGATATGTATTGGAATTTATAAATGCGATAGGCTCTCGCCTTAACAGCGAGAATGTAAACTAGACTTAAATGTAACGTGTCGCTTTTTATAAGTGATCTAGGCAGTGGTATTTTAATGGGGACCCAGTTATTTCAACTTCCAAAATAGTCTTCGCGTTTTTGCCATTCAGTAAGGATCTCTTGTTAGTAGAGATTTTAACAAGACAGATGACGAGCGGACAAGAACGTGTGAGAATATAATTGGTCGATTACAATTTTTATAATTGTTTATCTTTAATACTAAATCTTCCTGTTTGAGGGCTGACACCTGCGTCAATATTTTGTGACTTTAAAATAGCGATCCCGATTTCAATAGCTTTTGTACCCAATTACCAAATATTTGTATATAATGTTTTTTTATAGAACAGGGGTAAACGGGTAGGAGGCTCATCTGATGTTAAGTGATACGGCCGCCCATGGACACTCTCAATGCCAGAGGACTCGCGAGTGCGTTGCCGGCCTTTTAAGAATTGGTGCGATATTTTCTTGAAGGACCCTAAGTCCTTAGTAATAATAATAATAATATAAGTCGTTCTTGAATCGACTTCCGGGTTAAGTTCTAGTACAGATGAATCGAATGGTTAAATTGGGATACTAAGGGAAAGCTTTTGGGCTATTCATTCAGAAGAAATAAGAGATGTTTTTGGTTATATCATTTATATATATAATTATAAATGTACCCCATACTCATTCATTTGATTCGTTGACTTTTTACATATTTGAACCACGAAATATGTGTTCACAATGGTTTATCCTAATGCTATAGTCAACACAAAAAGTTCATACAAAACACTTAATTAAGTATTATTTTTAAGAGAAACTTCTTCAAGCACAAAAAGAGTAGCTCAAGTGCTTGGAAATATTTTTAATTGACTCTACATGGGGCTGACCTTAAAGGTCTTCGACATTCATTGTACGTGGCTTATTTATTTTAGTTGCCAATATGCGACATTTAACTTTGTTTCCAATACAAGACTTTTGTGGTACTAAGTTTTTTTATCAAACAAAAGTAAATAAATATAATATTAAATCAGTGGCGCTACAACTGGGCCTCAGATTTTTGTATCTGTTTCATGATCATTTGTCAAATAGGCAAGTAGGTGATCAGCCTCCTGTGCCTGACACACGCCGTCGGCTTTTTGAGTCAAAGGCAAGCAGCCGGTTTCCTCAGGATATTTCCCTTCACCGTTCGACCGAATGTTAAATGTGCGCGTAGAAAAAAAGTCTATTAGCGCACGGTTGGCAGCGCAAAATGTTATAAGGACTAAATATTAGATGTTGAAGCGTAAAAGTTACGGACCGATTACAATAAAGCTATCCACCAGCTTGACGCGAGGACTGTGGGGCTGGGTCTTCACTGAAAGCCCTCTGCTATTTAGATGGAGGATAGATGGGTTCGAGACACACTAAAAACACCCTAGCCCTCCACGCGCCCTTAAGATGAGCCCTCGGGGTTCGCCAAGGTATTCAACCCAAGAACCACTAAAACTCTACATTACCCCGTAGTAACATAAATTACATGTGAAGCCGGGTCTGTCTGCATATTTTGACATTTCCATTATTATAGTAAGTAGGCAGGCGGTATCCAAATTCCAATACATTAGCATACTTTGCCGTTTAGCAGTTTCTTGCTGTGTTTATGCAAATTCGTTATTTCATTATCGATAATTCAATCCAGGATTTGTAGGCAGTGTCATAATTATGGCTAATAGTTTGGATAACATTGAGTAATATATTAAATTGGGTTTAATATATTACTCAGTGTAATTTTACCGTGACTGTAGTGTGATATTTGGGTTATAGATATTTGTAAATAAGCCTGTTTAAAATAAATAGCTATTTTTTGTTTTTATACTGAGATGAAAACAATTAGTTAAAACAGTGCAATTCTTGGGAAAGCTTTAGGTGTATTGATTTATTCTTTTGGTAATTTGTCTGAAATATACCGATTATTGTTGAAGTCTATTATTTTTAAATACAATAAATATATGTATGTAGACAACCTCAAGGAGGGGTACCCAAAACGCGCTGGAAATTTATCATTCCGGAGGCAAATACCAAGGCGAAGCTTTTTTGGGTCGCAAAGAAAGCGCAGTGAGTGATAGAGTGTAAAAGCATAGACGAAGCTCACACGAAAATAATTCGCGAATGTATAAGCGATCGTAACCCATTTATACAAGCTATATATATATAGCTATATACGAAAATCTACAGTTATAAATGTATCTCTAGTAATAAATAAGAAGTGAATCATATTTGAAATAAAAATCATTCGACATTTTTTATATTATCACAACAGGTTTCGGCTATCGGGTTTCAGAATGGTGGTGATGTGTATAATGTGCGCTTGCACATCGAATATAAATGGATTTGACGCTTCTGACGTGAAGCCTTATCTTATATTTGAACAAGTTAATGCCCGGACGTTGGCTGCGTTTAATTAGAATAAAGTTTGTATGTATTGAATATTGTGGAAAATGTATTTATTTTATTTACACTTCGTTGTATTATATATACAGAAACATCAAAACATCAGTGGCGCTACAACCTTTTTTTAGTTCTGGGCCTCAGATTTCTGTATCTGTTTCATGATCATTCATCAATCTAATAGGCAAGTAGGTGATTAGCCTCCTATGCCTGACACACGCCGTCGACTTTTTAAGTCTAATGCAAGCCGGTTTCCTCACGATGTTTTCCTTCACCGTTCGAGCGAATGGTAAATGCGCACATTTAAAGACAATCCATTGGTGCACAGCCGGGAATCGAACCTACGACCTCAGGGATTGAAAGGGGATGACGGAATCAGATTGTGCCCGTGGAGCATTCTATATAAATCTAACCGTTAAACTCTTTTCTACAATTTCAAGAGGAGGAAAATACTTAGTTTAAATAATCTCTTAGCCGACAGATGAAATACCGTTAAATTGGCGTCAATAATAAAAATGCGTTTATTAGTTTTAATTTATTTAATTAGCATTCTATCATTGCTAATTAGGTTCAGTAAACTAGATTTTGATTAAATATTTTATGGGGTAACATGATATTATGTACGTTTTGCATAATAATTTATTGATAACGACCATTAAGTGTTGTTGAATGTCTTAATTTTTATTCAAATGCATGTTATTTAGTATACCAGCATTATAGGTTTATTTGTAGACGAGTGTTGGCCTAGTGGCTTCAGCGTGCTACTCTCATCAGTTTGATCACCGGCCACCAATGGACTTTCTTTCTATGTGCGCATTTAACAATTGGAAGACATCGTGAGGAAACCGGCTTGCCTTAGACCCAAAAACATCCACGGCGTGTATCAGATACAGGAGGCTGATCACCTACTTGTCTATTTTACAAAATATGATAATGAATCAGATACAAAAATCTGAGGGCCAGATCTAAAAAGTTTGTAGCGCCACTGATTTATCTATGTATCTATCTCCAATAGGCAGACTTTCATGTATTCCTTCAGGCAGACATGATCTTTATGTCTGACACAGTGAGTTTAACGTTTTATACTTTATTTAGATTTTTTTTTGGACCACAAAATTGACATACATACATAAATGTCAAAAGCGGTGCCGTCCCTATAAAAACATGTGGACACGACCAGCGAAATCAAGTAGATACAAAAAACAGTGTTTAGATACTTAAAGGTTAATAAGTTAGGATAAGAATGAGTAAAACACGTATTTTTTTAATTCAATTAGTATTTCTAAAGAATCAAAAACTTTATTTAGTAATCTGAGGCCCCATTAGCTTCAATAATTGAAGTCTGAGTTGCCCATTACTTCTAAAGCTTGAGTGCGGACGTTATCAGTCTGATTAAAAATTAAACACGCGCAATATGCAAATGCATTTCTCATTAACATTTTGACACAACGTGGGTACATACAATCGATATTATCAAGGCCACAACCTATTCTAAAATCAGTACCCTACCCACGCCGCTCCTAATTTTCATAACCAGTTCGTTTTTCACTTGTCAACTTAAAAGTCGGCATCCGAGTTTTTTGCGCGGCAACTTTTTAAACTCAGATTGACGATGACAAGGATATAGATGAAATGTGAGATTCGAGCGAATCCTTTTTGGAGGTATAAATATGGTATTGTCTCTGGCTAGAGTGGCCGCGAATTTCAAGTATAAATTGACAGGTGCTGCGCCGGTTTTCAATGCTCTTTATAATCAGTATAAACTAGCTTTACATGAAAATAATGGTTTCCTAATTCAATTTTCAGCGTACTTTTAAAGTCTAGTTCAAAATGCAATTCCACAGATAAAGAAACGTGGAATAATAGCTGTATATATATTACCTATGTCATACTAGTTGCATAATATTAATAATCTGTATTGATAAGTTTGACACTAATTCAATAATCTTACCTGTTTAGATAATGCGGTGAGGAAATCAAATGATAGTTGTGAGAGGGAAAGCTGTTAAATACACCTACGTTAATAATTTGATAATTGAATGTTGATTGATAATATTTTATTATTTAAAGTTATTAATATAGCGATTCCATCTCTAAAGCATGAGTTACTTTTGTAAAAAGTATATTTTTATTATCCCTTAAGAGACGATAGAACTTTACACGAGGGCTTTAAACATTAACAGGTCTAGTCACAATTTATTTAATAAAAAATCTTGTCAAAAGGTTATTTGGGAGATAATATATCGTGTGTTTTCAAAATATAACTACTATTGTTATTGATATGTCAGAGTACATCATCACACATATACAAGACGTCTTTTAAATAGTGAATTCACACATATAAAGAGCATTACCAAGCCATAAACTAAACCTGATACTAATTGTAATCAAGTTGAATATTGCAGACACGAGATCCATTAACGGCATCTCATTATTCTGTGGCGAGTATAAATCTCTGTAATGCTTCTATCTTATAAATCTCTTGCTGCTTAATTAGAATGCTTACTTTGTCCTTGTCTAAGAACCTGTACTGTATGGATGCGGTTACTGATGTAATTATATTGTATACTAGCTGACTTGGCAAATGTCGTTTTGCCATGTATATTATGTCTAACTACATTTTTTAGTTCAATAACAATAACTATCTGCTATAAAAAAAATAGGGGTTGACCGTAGAGGGGTGACAATTTAGGGTTGTATGTATTTTTTATGCTGTATCATGAAAAACAAAAAGTTTTGTCTGAAAACTAAAATTTTAGGGGTACCACCCTTAACATTTAGAGGGATGAAAAATAGATGTTGTCCGATTCTCAGAGTTACTGAATATGCATAATCGGTTGAGCCGTTTCGGAGGATTATGGAGACGAACATTGTGACACGAGAATTTTATATATTATATAAGGTATTCTTATTCCATATAAGAATACATTTGAGTACCTTCTATTATTTACACCCATAGAAGGTTCTTGTATGGATCAAAGTCAAAAGAACTAGCCAAGAACTTTCGAATCATCCATTGATTTAGAAACTTATTTCTATTAAGGAGTAGTAATTTTATTGAATTTTCAAATATATTAATAAATTGAAAAAGTTTTTTGTTTCTGCTATTTAAGAGGTATGCATCTCACTCTGAGGTCGTGCGTTCGAACACGGCTATGCATAATGCAATGAATTTTTCTAAGTGCGAATTTAATACTAGTTCGTATGGTGAAGGAAAACATTGTGAGGAAATGCATGCCACACTTGACGGCGTGTGTCAGGCACAGGAGGCTATTCACCTATTAGCCTATAACGATTTAAATATGCAGAAATCTGAGGTCAAGAACCTAGTTGTAGCCACTGTTCAGTTATTATCTGAATATATATAATTTAAGGTAGAATATAATATTTAAAGTAGTTAATAGCCTTGAAGTAAAGTCGTGATAATATACAATTAGGTATTTATAGGTTAAAATGCAAATTTATTAAATATAGCTATTTATATCTTGGATACTAATATAAAACTTTAAGAAAAAAGATAAAGTAGGGATAGTGATACCTTTGATTTAGTAAATAGTAGAAAAAAGAAACTGCAAAAATTATATTTGAATTGCTTTGAAAAATAGCATATCCAATGTTGGTTTTTGAATGTAATTACAATGATACATTACAGTGAGACCACACATAGATCTCATATTTAAGCTCACTTCGTATAACTAAAGTTAAAATACTTGATATAATACTTGATTTATTTATTCAAGTTTAGCACATCATACATAATACTATATCTACCGTATATGTTACAAACTCTGTTATGTAAAATGTAAGACAATTTTTGTTAAGTAGAAAAAAATACTGGCAAAACAGCCGTTAATCCGCTGTTCCGTAATGACGCAATTGATTTGATAAAATAATGTTTATTACCCTAATAAATATATTATTGCCCTTATTTACGTTTATATAATTTATGTAATTATAACATAATAATTATAAAGTAGTGATTAAAGTTAGTTATTTATTTGCTACTGCTAGTAGTAGTAGCATGCCAGAAAGCAATGGAAAGAAGAGTACCAACAATCAAACAGATAAAGAATAAAGCGAAAAAAAATAGACGAAAAACTAAAGTTATGCCTTACATTATGGCCTAAAACAGTGGCAATGGGCGGGGCAAGATGCATAAATGAAAGGTGGACATTAAAGACAATATTCAATAGTTATATGGAAAGGACCAAAGGGTCAAAGGAGAAGAGGCGCCCTAAAAAAAGGTGGATATAAGATATAGAAGCGTTAGCAGGAAGCGGATGGTGAAAGAAAGCCATGGATAAATAAATTAGGAAAATGCTGGAGGAGGTCTTTCTCCGTGAAAGGTTTCAATGAGAAATGACGACTCATTGGTCTAGTGGTCAGTACCCCTGACTGCGAATCCATGGGTCCCGGGTTCGATCCCCGGCTGAGACGAACATCGATGTGAGGAGCATTTGGTGTTGTGCTTAGGTCTTGGGCGTTTAAATATGTATTTATATGTCTATCTATCTATAATATGTATGTATATCCGTTGCCTAGTACCCATAACACAAGCTTCACCAGCTTAGCATGGGACTAGGTCAATTGGTGTGAATTGTAAAAAAAAAATGGTACAGAAGGAAGTAAGCATATCGAGTAACTAAAAAAAATTAAATAATAAATCTAAACTATATATTCAACATTTGAAAGGATTGCAAATAAACGGGCTTAATTTATTATAATTACATATTTATTTTTAAATGTATAATTGTTTTTATGTAATTTTGACGTCAAAACGTACATATTGGTATTTTCTATTATATTTTTTAGTATCAAATATAAATAAATTATCAAATTATACATATATGTAGTTACGACCTTATTGAAGTCGGATGTCAGTTAACGGGACATGCGTGTCTCACAATGTCGTAACTCCAGTATTGTGCAATGTATGCAAGAGCAATGTTAATTAAGCCAGTTCTGTGTAAAGTACACAAAACTTGTACCAACACTTGATATAACAAACGTATTTAATTCAAATTAACATTCAATTTGAATATGAAATACTATGTAATTAATTAATAATTATTAGGCATTTAAACTGTTTTAGTTAGAATTTCAATGAGTTCTTGTATATAAGAATAGTATTTTTATTTAATTAATATTCAGCTTAAGTGTTTATTTGTTTGGGTCTTTATATTTTTATCTTTGTGTTGAATACACCATTTTTAAGTAACGCAAGCATCATATAATTACGCGATAGCAAATCTACGTTCACAGCTAGTTATAAGAGTCACAGAATTAAAATTTTTACTATCAATATTGAAAATATTTATTGAATTCGTTGTCTCGCCTGAAACATACTTAGCTGACATACACGACGAAATAACGTAGTCTCTACTTTTGATCTTATGACTGAAGAAGACCGCTCATCATAATAAACCACTGGCGCCTCAAGCCTTTTTTTGAATGAGGTGAAATTGCGCTTACGCAGTCCCGCGCCATGGTTGTCGGTCTAACTTGACGCGGGGACTGTGCCCCAAAGCCCTCTGCTATTCAGTGAGCGAGACCCTACGGACTAAAAACACCTCAGCCCTTCACCCGCCCTTAATATGGGGCCTTGTGGTTCGCCAGGAATTGTAGCCAAGGGACCCGAACTTATATCCAACATAGAGAGCTCAATCACGACCGGGCCACTCGAGACCGAGACGGCGTCTCAATTCTAAGTGGGTCTTGTCTCAATAATTTTTATTTTATAGAAAGACACCAGCCAGCAGCGTTCTGCGTCTGACCCGCGTCATCGATATTTGGGTTTGTGGCATGTTGGTTTCCTCATCTTTGCCTTCGTAGGAACGAGCGCATAAAGAAGAAAAATTGCATTAGTGCACACCCGTGCTTCGAAAATACGTCCTCAGGGATGAGGGTCGCTGGAGCCACTAGGCCAACACTGCTCAAGAGAAGACATAATCATCGCATACCTATCATGCTTTTCGATCATCACCTCCAAGTGTATCTAAAGACTTTCAGCTATTCCATATAAATGTACAAAAACGATAAGCTGGAAAAGCGAAGTCATCGTTAACGATATGCGCAAATAGCATTCCTTAATCTCGAAGGCTTACGCGGAAATTGCTCCGTCCCACATAATGACTGATGGTGTTAAAATGGCCGCTCTAACGGAGAGATGATCTGATGAACTAATCTAGATATTCTTAGTTATAAATTAGCTGGACTGACGGCTATTTGATGATTCGTATGCGACGTAAACAAATGGATCCTTAGGGTAAACGAGGGTGGCGATGGCGGCTTTCTACGGGCTATTTTTTATATGGAATCGAAAATTAAATGTTTAGATGTAAAATGTATTCGTCAATATATATGAGATGTTTGTCTATTGTCTGTTGTAATTATATATATATAACTACTAGCTGACTCGACAAACGTTGTTTTGCCATGTATATTATTTCTAGGTAACATTTTTTTAGTTCAATAAAAATAACTATCTACTATAATAAAAATTAGAGGTTGATCGTAGAGGGGTGAAAATTAAGGGATGTATAATTTTTTTTATGCTGTATTATAGAAAAATGAAAATAATAATTTAGGGGTGAACCCTTAACATTTAGGGGTTAGTAGCCGATTCTCAGACTTACTGAATATGCATAAAAAATTTCAAGAATCGGTCGAGCCGTTTCGGAGGAGTATGGGAACGAACATTGTGTCACGACCATTTTATATATTAGATTATTTTTTAATATGTGATACCTACCACGTTAAGCTTGATTAGAGTTATTATATTCTTTGCTTTAAATCTTAGATTTTTGTGAATTAATTATTTAGAGAATCAAAATGTAAGTTTAATGGTTAAGAAATTGTAAAATGGAAGCGTGTAAAGTTAATTTACGTTCGGCTAGATTCCCGGTCTTGTAAGTGACAGGTAAACACTTGCTTTAAGGTAATGCGTAGGATCGGAACTGAGGGCTGTTAAATAGTGTTGCTAGAAATAAATTATATTTGTGTAAGAAAGATGGGACGAACGTCGTGATGCTGCTGATTTCGACAGATTTATAAATAGCGCTTAAATATCTAAATAAGACAAAAGTAAAAAAACTGATAAACAGAATCTAGACATTATTTAGATACATACATACATATAAAATAAAATATATAATGAGAGATATCAAAAAAAAAAACAATCAATTTAACATCTTTTCTGTTGAGTGTACTTGGTTATATGAATAAATTTATTTTGAGTTTGATTTAGAGGCAAATGGGCGGCACACTTGATGTTAAGTGATGGCCGTCCATGGACATTCACACTGCTAGATTCTCAAATGCGTTGCCGGCCTTTTTACCGTAATATTCTTTACATGACAAAAGAACTAGTCAGCTAGTTTCCATACCAAGTTTTGAAACAAAGCAATATAAATGCCATATTATTAAACTTATAATAACGATTTATTAATCTATGTAAACATATTTATCACCTCGTATCTAGTTAGATGCAATGTTTTCCGTCGTTGTAATTTATATCCAAAGCCCTGTTATCCAATTTCGATTGCAGAATCGCGAGATTAGTTTCAAATCGTAACTGTTTTAAGGCTTCATTAATTAAATCGAAGAGGTTTCGCTAACTGCGTTTAACTAAGGAAAGCTACAGTTATCTTGGTGTGATGATGATGGGGCTCTAAAAATATGACGTGTCCGTTTTAGATATTTGGCCTCGTAGTAATGGAACTACTGAATCGTTTATTAAAACCTAAACATAACATTCAAATATACAATTTTTTTATCCTATGTAGTAATTCAAAATCAAAATTAATAAAAAGTGTGGTCCCTGTGGCAGTGTACCTTTAATAGCATTTCCTCTATTATTCCCTTTATTTTAATTTACTTACTACTGATTAAATTACCTTGAACACTCGTTTTATAACGGTTTAATTGAAACGTATACGTAGTAATTCGAATAGGTTCGTACATTTCTGATCTTTGAAACTTTTCACTATTTTGTGTTTAATGTAATAGACTAAAGATTATAACAAACACGTAAGACACTGTATATGTTTTGTGTAAATATATCTTATATGCAAAATGAAATTAACACTTTCCTTTCATTGTAGGTAACGAAAGACCAACACAATTCCCCCTTTCAATTCCCTAACACAAAAAGACACAACTCCTTAAAATAAAATAAAATAGTATAAATATAAATATTTTGAAGTATTTTCTTAAGCTTATTGTGCGATTTCGCGATAAGTAACATCTAACAAGAGATTGTAACATGGAGCCCATATCCCTAGGCTTAATAACGGATTGCGATACGCGTTAGGGTCACCGCAGACATGGTAATAATAAAATTTGTGTAGTTTAACAAGCAAAATTAATAAAACACAAAATGGTAATTTATTATTTAAAATAATATTGCTTTTTTTATTGCGTCGATTAGATCATAAGTGTAAAATATTAGGATTATCCGAATTTTTAAAATGATAACACGATTAACATGTCAGCCTCTGTAATGTATTATTATATAAAGTGAAGAAAAGTTAATTTAAATTAAATAACCTGTCAAAATGAATAGACCTTTAAATCATGCAGTAAATAGTTAACGAGAAAAAAAACACTGGCGCAATAACAAAATAAAAAATAGGCAAGTAGGTGATCCTGTGCCTGAAAACCTAATAAATAGTTTAATATAGGTTTTGTTAAAACATGTCTGCGAAGACCTTAAGTTGTACAGCAGTGGGTCAGTAGATATCAGTTATTGAATACTTAATGTATAAGGTCGCGAGAGTATTGTTACTAGAAAATCTAGAAACACGAATAAATCAAATGGTTTCTCTTGAACAGGACTGTAACAGATTTATTAGGGTCGAGATTATTGAGTACCAGTTAATATCGTAGACATGGGCGGATCGTGAATTTGTGGGGCTCTGGACTATTACGGGGAAGTCCCCCAGACACACACGCGAAAAACAAATTTCAGATAAAAAAAATTTATTAAAAATATTGCCTATTGTATTCAGTAGGGTCTGGGGGCTCTTTGTATTCGGACCTGGGCTTCAGACAAAAAGCCTAGAAGTAGCCTGTTTAAGAAATATATAAAGAAATTTCGTTGTTCATTCAATGGTAATATGCTTAACACTACATACAACTTTTAAGCTATTGCATAGCTTTTATCGCGGGCCCCGAGCGTGAAGACCGAATCAAGAAATTCCATAACGAAAAAAACCTTGCGCGTTAGAGCGGGACAGAACGCATACTGCGTATACACATCTCTCTGAGATCGGTGCAGCCGGTGCGCGTTGGAGTGAGACAGACTATATAGGCGAGTTAGTCTGGTAGAGTGGTAGACACTCTGCGCCCGACTGCCGACCTGTGCGGACGTCTGCTCCTGCCAACGCGCCATCCTGCTGCCATCTCGCTCACTCGCTGTGAGTCATCGCCGCTTGCCGCTGTACAGTGCGCACGCGCTGTCCGACTGCTGCCCTTGCTGCCCGCTGCCCTCTCATTGGTCGCTTCGCGTCTTCGGTGATTGGACATCGTGTTGAAGGCTGCAATTTATGAGCGCGGGTTTACCTGCGGCCGTCCGATAGCCACCTAACGGTGCCAAACGGTTATCGAACGGTTAACGCCTTGTGCGGGTGTTTTGTCCGGGGTGCATACACCGTGCCTTTTTCAAGGCGCGAATCAGCCCCTCCGCTTCCTCCAAGTCCTGTGCGCAGCCGGGCCTCCTAGTAGGCACTTATTAGGGAGTAGGAACTCCAACTACTCTCTTGAAACCGGCTTCAATCAGGTCCACTGTTGGACGGGTCCTGTCACTTCCGCGGGGGCTCTACTTACCCAAACCCCTGCGGGCTGGTTAGGTCTGTGACAAACCTCACCTCCGCTATCACCAGCGGAGACACATACATATTAGGGCAAACCACAGCTTAGGTACTCACACGTTAGACGTAGGTACACACTCGCCGCCAAACTGTATTGCTTCCCGCATACAGGATGGCGTCCGAGGTTCAACCGCCCGACTTAAATAAAATATTTTCATTTTTAAAAGAGCGTTTTCCTGACGCTATCAAAGCCTTTTACGAGTCAGAGTGCACTGACTCACCCCGTTCGCCGTCTCCGTCGCCGCGTAAGACGAGAAAAAATGCCTCCGCGAAGGCATCGCGTAAAAATAGTTTAATATCAACCGACCAATCCCGTGCTCGCTCGCGCTCGCGCTCACCACTCCCTGAAGTGGGAAGCGCAAGCGATGGGGAGACGGATCTAGCGCGTCCTTTGTCGGCAATGTCGGCCCAATCCGCTCCGGCGGAAACGGTTGACGAAGCCGTTCTTTCATCATCCTCGGAATCCGACGGATTCCAAACCGTCGGACGTAAGAAAAAGCGTTCGGCCAACGGTGGTCCACCCGCGAAAAGGCCTACACAGCCGACAAACCCTCCGAAGAGGGACATAAGTTCGTTATTATCGGACAAACCTGCGCCCTCCGCCCCCGCGGCGGATCGCATCAAAACCCCCCCGCCCGTCTATGTTAGGGACAAGGGCGTATGGCCCACCCTCTCAAAGCTTCTCGACACTAAGTCGATTAGTTATAAAGCCCGTACGTTAAGGGATAACATTTGTATACAGGTGTCCTCACCTGAGCACCACCGGTTCCTTACCTCCTACCTTCGCTCCGAAGGTATCGGTGGTCATACTTTCCCCCTGCCCGAGGAACGCGTCCTTAGGGTAGTCATTAAGGGCATCCCGAAGGAAATAGACTCCGGGGTCGTCCAATCAGACCTGACCGAGCAAGGATACCCCGTAAGGGATGTTTTCCGTATGCTAAACCGCACCACCAAAGAAGAGTACGATATGGTTCTTGTAGTCCTAGACCCTACTCCGAGTGGGAAAAAGATTTTTAACCTTCGGGAGTGCTGTAAGCTCTCGGGGTTGAGGGTTGAAACTCCCCTCAAACACTCTTTTACACGGCAGTGTCATCGCTGCCAACTCTACGGGCACGCAGCCCGAAACTGTTTTGCGAGGGCGCGGTGCGTAAAGTGTTTAGGCGACCACGGCACCTCGGACTGTAAGCGGTCACTCCCGTGCGCTGAGCCGCCGGCATGTGTGCTTTGCGGGCAACATGGGCACCCTGCGAATTATCGCGGTTGCCCTAGAGCCCCCAAGGCGCAAAAGCCGTCGGCTAGGCGCATGGTGGGACGCGATGCGGCCCGTCGTGGCATGGGTGCAAAGCCTACTTACATACCGGCCCCGCCTCCCAAATTCAGTCCCTGGGCCAAGCCCCCCGTTACGGAGGGCCCTCCCCAACTCACGACAGAAGCTTTCCCGCCTCTGCCATCTAAACCCGCAACCGCAGTGCCTTCCCAGGTCCCTGCGTCTACCCCTATCGTAAAAGAGAGGCCCACATCAAATGCGAGCCCTCCAACCAAAGCCCTCAGCCCTCCCGTGAGGGCATCTGAGGAATCAGGCAACGTCCGCGACGCTTTTAATCTCGCGATTAGCGTAATAGACGCTATAGACCTAGACGCACTCGTCGCATTCGCGGAAGCCTTTAAATCCGCTAAAACTGCGTCCACCAAGGTGGAGGTAATAACCGAGCACGCCCTGCTCCTTAAATCCGTGCGGCAATTCGTAAATTCTAACGCACCGCAATAGCTACGACTACGTCTAGGGTCAAGGCTCGATCACTGTCCGTAGTGACTTTCAACGCGAACGGTTTCAAGCCACAGTCAGATTTAATTCGGGATTTCCTCGTTCGTCACCCAATAGATATTTTCCTAGTACAGGAAACGTTCCTAAAGCCCAGCGTTCGCGTACCTAGATTCGCGAACTACGTCGCGGTGCGAAACGACCGAATTACGTCGAGAGGAGGCGGTACGCTCATCTACTATAGACGTGCGCTTCACTGCTCACCGTTAGACCCGCCCTCCCTAACCAACATAGAGTGCTCTGTGTTACGCGTGGCTATGACCGGTCATCAGCCGATTATCATCGCATCGGTGTACCTCCCTCCCACTAAGGACATATTAGAGAGCGATCTTAGGACCCTGTTTGCACTGGGCCCCTCGGTCTTACTGGCCGGGGACCTGAATAGCAAGCACGGGGACTGGAATAGCTCAAAACAAAACCCTAATGGGCGAGCCCTCAGTAGGCTTATTGACGTACTCGATTTTAATGTCATTGCCCCCATTCATCCGACTCGTCGCGGTATAAATTGTAACGGTCTTCTCTCAACGGACGTCTTAGACGTGGCGATTCTACGCAACGTGGCACTACAGCCACGAAGCATAGAGGTGCTACACGAATTAGACTCTGACCACTTCCCGGTTCATTTTGAATTCGGCCCTCCTAACACCCAAGAGAAGAGGTACAAGTCCATTGTCGACTGGCAGAAACTAGACGAGGCCCTCAAGCCCGTCGAAGTCTCTGACCTTAATAACATCCCCGACAATTTAGTCTCGTCCGCTCACGCGTTAGACGCGCTCTCCTCGGTCACATATCACATTCAGACCAAGGTCGCCGAATCGTCCCGGAAGGTCCCAGATGAGTTCGCTCAACGTTGGGAGCTTCCCCCGGACGCAAGGCGCTTACTGACCGAGAAGAACGCGGCGACTCGCGCCTTCGCTAGGGCACCGACCGATGATAACCGTAGAGCACTCCGCGCCGCGCAGCGCCGAGTTAAAGAGCGCATACGGGAAATTAGAAACGAACGCTGGGACCGTCTTACCAGCGAATTGTCACCTTCGCACACGGCCTATTGGTCTCTCGCGCGTTCCCTAAAAACCGACACGGTGGCCTCCATGCCCCCGCTAAAGCGTCCAAATCAACCTGACGCATTCGATGACGACGAAAAAGCCGAGTGCTTAGCCGTAAACCTAGTAGAGCAGTGCACGCCTTATCTCGACCATAGCGACCCGGCGCACGTTGAGCACGTGAACCGCGAAGTCCAACGCATAGTCGCACTGCCCCTCCCTCCCGAGCCGCTCCCTCCTACGTCGATCGCCGAGGTCAAAACTCTAATCAAGGGTTCACTGCCTCGTAAATCACCAGGTCTCGACGCCATCTCAAACAAGGTCTTACGATGCCTCCCGCCCCATCTGATATGCTTACTAGTGGCCATATTCAATTGCCTTCTCGAAAACTGCACCTTCCCGGCGCAGTGGAAAGAGGCTATTGTAATTGGTATTCATAAACCAGGCAAGCCCCGTAACAATCCCACCAGTTACCGCCCTATCAGCCTTCTCAACACGCTAAGCAAGCTATTCGAGAAGGTAGTTAAAAAGCGCCTCCTAGACTTTGCCCTAGAAAAGGGGCTCATTCCCGATGAGCAGTTTGGCTTTAGACCAGGCCACTCGTGCGTCCACCAAGTCCATCGAATCACGGAGCACATCCTTTCCGGGCTGAACAACAGCACCACCAGACCGAGAGCCACGGGTGCGCTCTTCTTAGACATAGCGAAGGCTTTCGACAAGGTCTGGCACAACGGCTTGGTTTACAAGCTCTACCACCTTCAAGTGCCATTAAGACTCGTGCGTATAGTACACGACTTCTTGTCCGACCGCTCTATGCGCTATCGTGTTGAGGGGACGTTATCGTCCCCCAGACCCATCATGGCCGGTGTCCCTCAAGGCTCGGTCCTCTCGCCCCTTCTTTTCACGCTGTTTACAGGCGACATTCCTAGGGCTCCTAACGTGGAACTAGCCCTCTATGCCGATGACACCGCTCTCTATACCACTCACAAAGACAGAGGTGTCATCGTGGACAGACTCCAGACCGCTATCACGTCGCTAGGCGAATGGTTTCGGAAATGGGGCCTCCAAATAAATCCCGAGAAAAGCGTCGCAGTTCTCTTTGCCAGGGGTAACCCCGGTGCTTCGCTTGCTCGGGAAAAATTCAGCCTCAAAAAAGAGGTTACCCTATACGGGCAAGCCATCCCGTGGCAAAAATCCGTCAAATATCTAGGAGTAACGCTCGATAGCGACATGTGTTTCCGTAAGCATATAGCCGCCGTTCGCAAGAAGGCCTCTTTCGTCCTCTCTCGCCTCTATTTCCTCCTAAACAAAAGGAGTAACATGTCCCTTAGACACAAGGTGACTTTGTACAAGGCCTGCATCCGACCGTGCATGACTTACGCTAGCGTAGTATTTGCGCATTGTGCCCCCTCTAATATCCACCGGCTACAGGCGCTTCAAATGCGATTCATGAGAGTCGCGACCGGAGCGCCCCACTATGTGAGAAACGTCGATCTCCACCACGACCTGGAGCTCCCTACCATAGCCCAATGGATGAAGTTGGCGTCCGCACGCCACTTCGACAAGGCTAAACACCATCCCAACCCCCTGGTGCGTAAAAGCATCAATTATTATCCCTTCCCGACAACAAGAAAGAGTCATAGGAGGCCCCGACACATACTAACGGATCCGGATGATCCAATTACAGTAGCAAACAATAAGTTAAAAGCCGCCCGCGCGGCCAATAATAATAATCAAAGTAGTCAGACACAGATTAGGGTTAAAAACCGCCTTCACCGGGGAAGGCGAGGACCTCTATTTCGCACTTCGCTCACTCCAGTGAGTTTCCGTCCTGCCCTTCAGGCGATTGACCACCCCGTGACGGCCCAAGCCGAGGTTCGAGTCTCACAGGAGACGCCCTTGCGCTAGTCGCGGGAAAAACGCTCATTCTGGTCGAGCTACGCTCGCCAAAACAGCCCGAGCTGAGCTGTCAAGGCCCTAAAGGCCAACAGCGAGAACCCATTCAAAAAAAAAAAAAAAAAAAAAAAAAAAAGAGTGGTAGATTGAATTAATTTATCAAAAAAAAAAAACTTGAATTAATATCAAAGAAAAAAAAATACTGCATAAATAATTAATTATAATTGCATAAGTTGAAAAAAAAATTTTTGCAATAGCTTTACCGCGGTAGTCCCCGAGTGCCACACGTTTTTTATATATCCTAGACTAGAGCGCATAGGCCAAGGGCCACCGGTCGGTGAAGCTTACTTGAGCCGGCTTTGTGGTCGGAGACCTGTAGGTGGGCCTAGGTATCGTTGGATCGATAGAGGAGGGGCTTCTGCAGCTGAAAGCCAACAACTGGCGGGAAGTGGCATAGGACAGGGCGCTGGAATTTCTCTTTTTAGAGGAAGACTCTTTTTGGGTCGCAGAGCAGAGAGTGAGTTTGTGTGTATATGTACTTATTATGAGGTAACATTTATTTCTTTTTACAGCTTGTATTACAAATCACTATTATTTCTATACTAAAAGAACTAAGACTGATATTCTGGGAGAATGAATATAAATCTTTTACCAACTGGTTAACCAGATCCCTTAACTTTGAATTTAATACAATTTCAAAGAAATTCTACCCATTTTTCATTATTATTGAATACTGTAGATTACGATCTTAGCATTTAGAAAGCCAGCCTACAAGCGAGAGTCGTCCCAATAATTTCCATTTTACGCAAATCGGAAATATGCACTGACGTAACATGGATTGGCATCTGTGTATGGTTAGCGGCGTTTTAAATTAATATTTAAATATTTCTCAAATGCAACGTATTACGTGCATTTCTTAATAAATCACAAGAACATAGTGTCTTCCCCTAAATAGAGACTGTAAGTAGTGTTATTGGACACTTTCTTTTGTTAAATATCTTTTTTGTTAAACTAGGTTAGTTTTAAATGACTTATTAGTCTTAAGTTAGGCTAGATCGTAATGTTAAATTGGGTCTTTTTTACTAGTTATAAAAAATGCATCGATACTTTCTTAAAGTACTGTCCTTAAATAAATAAATTGTATTTATAATTTGTTATTTTTATTCATCATAATATGTATATTATAAGTATCTCTTTATAATTAATTAATGTTTTATATTAAAATTATTTTTCAGATTTCATAAAAAAAAATCCTGCCTTAACAATATCTATGTATCTAACAAGTGTACCAATAAAAGGCCGGCAACGCACTTCCGAGCTATGGGCGGCGGTATACTTAAGCCCGTTTGCCCCGTTACATAACAAAAATCTATCAGCTATATTATAAAATGACTACAGATTACTGCATCTGTTGCCATGGTTTGCATATTCTTACAGAGCCAAAAGAGAGAGTCAAGTTGTTATTTCAATCACAGACATTCATCACATCATCATCTAAGTTTTTACGTGAAATATTTTTTGTATATAAATGATCAATTATTTCATAAGCCATTCTATGGTAAGATTTTACTGTCATCGAAATGTCAAGGAAACAAAGTAATGTTTAAACGTAGACGTACTTAGAGTTATCTAGTACACATAATTCTGTATAACTGTAGGTGGCAACGTGAAGACTAGGCCGTTCTATTAGCTATGATTAATGCCCTTTGCCTATTGGGATGTTTAATTGAATTTCAAAGATTAAGTGCCGACCAATTATGAATTAAATTTAATCTAGCTAAATGGGCCGCGGTTAATAAACGCGAAACTGAATTTGTTTGGATTGCGTAAATTGATTTATTTAATTGAACAAGGGTTAATACCAGCTCTGTTAGCTTAGTTTAGGGTTTTTTTTTAATTCAAAGTCTCTCTTACTAAATACGGTGATGAAAAAGGTGTGTCATGTCTTAAACTAAAAAGAGGAGGTTTGTGGGCGGCAGGCCTTGCTAGCTTAATAATTAATTAACCCTCATTTATTCCTTGAAACATTATACATCTATACGAAGGATACACACACTTTATATTCTATACAAAATTAATTTAATTTTTTTCAACGACCTCCTATAGAGCCTCCTCCAACTGACTCAATCTCTCTCTATCTAGAACATTTTTCTTCTAATGAAAATAATGAAATTTCTACCATCTTTAATAATAGATATAAATGATACAAACACAGAAATCTGAGGTCCAAGTGGTTTTTAAACGCATATATGTATAGCAACTTCGGTCCTAATATACTTGTAAGAGTCAAGGCTGTACATTTTGATCACTTATAAGCGTGACAATTTCCAAAATCGTCGGAGTAACGCCCCGAGAGTAAAGCTAGACGCAGGCACTCTCTTCGACTGTTACTTTGCAGTTATTCGTTTTATAGTAATTAACTAAATCATGGGAGTTACAACCCAAGAGCATAGCCAGACGTAGGCGCTCTCTTTGACTGTTAAATTGCATTAATTCGTAACATAGCAATTAGCATTTCATTATTTCGCTCATATTCCTTTGTTATACGCGAGTGTTTAATATAGAGTAAAACAAAAATCTTCTATTATTTAAAGCACCCGATGACCCAAGAACCGTACTGAGAAATCACTGATGTCGTACATAATAAGAACAATGGAATATTGAAAATGCGAGAAGCACCTTAATCAACGTGTTTCAGGCAGATTTGTAGCCAACGTCTGGAATAGAGACAGAACAGTTGTGCCAATTTAAGCAGCGTCAGACGCCCTTCAACTATCAACTTGGACACACAGATCACGTTGACGTCGTTTGGTTAGACAAAAATGGTCTCAGCGCATCATTAGACGCCGAAACATCACACGACAGATACGTCTTATTCAAGAAACATAAACAAGACGCAACTGAAAAGATGCAAAGCCAACGATGAACATTTACATATATTTATGGCTTGATGTAGAGCTCTGTCAGTCTGTGGAATGCTAAGTCTTCAATGCTATATTCTGTATAATTCAAACATATTTAAAATTTTACTATATCAGTCTGTGGTTACAAATGTGTGGCGTTGTTTATTTTTAATCTGACGTTCCTTATTTTAATTGATTTTCTATAATCTATGCTCATGACGTTAGAACCTTTTAAGTGAAAAGACTCACGTTCAGAGCGACATCATTTAACAAAAAAGATCACGGAAAATTGTCTCATTGCACCCCACAGATGCTAATGAGCTCGAGAGTAAATTTGATCCCTACGATCATAGTAATAAGGATCATATTATGGAGCAATTTTAGCCACTACTAACTATCTGAACTCAAAATCGTAATGACCGCACAAAGTGGATAGAAGGCAAATGAATGGCAAGCATTATAGGGTAACAATTACATCTGCATAATGCGGGACAAAAGCACAGATAGCTTTCATGAATTTCGGTGACCATCCCGCTGTACCATTTGAGACTTTTCCAAGAAAAAGAATATTTTTAAAAGATTCTATTTCGTAGTTTTTTAACTAATTTATAATGTTTTATTATACATTGTTTTCGATATCTTATCATACATAATTCGAAAAGTATACAATAAAAATACTTAATCATAATAATGCATCGAGAAAAAATACTCCAGAATGTTCGTTAAACAAAATGGACATTTACATAATAAAATCAAAAAGTTGGTGAACCTATACGTTGAATGGAAGACAAGTAACGTATTCTCTTGGTCTACAGCGAAATAATGAGAGCCAATTAATTTATAGTACAATGAATATAAAAGACTACGCAGTTCTGACCCCTCATATCAGTTCGATCGAGCCTTCAAAAGTATAATCGTTAACTGTGTTATGCAAAGTAGGTAGAGTATAGTTAAAACCGTAGGCTGCGGGAAAATAAAACAACTTTAGTTTATAAGTTTACGAAATATGACAGTTTTCATATTAAACTTGCGTTACGAACTAAAAAGCCTTTTGAGTTAATGTTGTCTTGACTAGTGAACACGTTTAACATTTTAAGTAATATTATTTTAAAATGTAGTTTAATTATTGCATTTTTTGTACTTTACCCTCAGTTGGTGAGTCTTTTTTCGACACTAGAAGAAATCGCTTGTTAGCGATAAGGCCGCCCGTTGCCTGATTTATGTATATAATATATTGTTTTTTTTATTATTAAGTGTTAGATTTGTAAGACAGTTATTTAAAGACACGAGTGAATGGACTATAACTATTATAATAAAGAGATTACAGTACACTTGAGAACAATACTTTTTCTTCACATATTATCCTGATGACGATTATATGTGATAAGTCAGGTTCTAATTATGATATATTCTTTACTAAATAAATATTAAGCTGTAATTATATGTTCTAGAGAATTCAAACAATAGCAACTATTACGTATTCAGATTTCAGTCTGTGCAAAGGTTTACCCTCATTAGAGAGTTACAAGAGTTTTAAAATTAATACATACTTGGGCTGTATCTACCGATTTTGATTTATATAGTAAAACAAATAAAACAATTGAAGTTTTTAATATATACTAAGTTCTTAATAATGCTCTTATCATCTAAGATACAAATAAACCAGTGGCTCTACAACCTTTTTAAAACTCAAAAAACTCAAAGTCTGCATCTGTTTCATGATCATTCGTCAATCTAATAGCCAAGTTGGTGATCAGCCTCCTATTCACATGGCGACGACTTTTTTGGTCTAAGCCAAGCCGGTTCGCTCACGATGTTTTCACTCACCGTTCAAGCGAATGTTAAATGCACACATAGACAGAAAGTACATTGGTGCATAACCGGGGATCGAACCTAACACAGTCGCACGCTGAAGCCAACACTGTTCTAAAATACTTAAGCAATTAAAAACCCCCATCCATTTACCAACCACGACAAACATCACTGAACTTCAAATGCATCTTATCTGGCATCTCGTATTAGCGCATCTCAACTTTTCAATTGCTCCACATCAATTAACAATTTAATACCCATTCATTTTACTTATCAATCTTTTACTGTTATTCGATTAAGGTTAACCAACTATACACGCTATCCATAATGTTAGGTTAATAACATTTTAATAAATACATTTATAATAAGCCCATACACATTTGTATTTCCCAATGATTCTGTGTGGGGATTTGTCTCTCTCTACTTGGAACTTGCTGAATAAAACAAAATGTATTAGATTTACAACTATTAGCGTAAAGCGAGATATTGGTAACCTGAACAAAATATTGATTGATTTGCTCCAATTTAAACAATTTGTATGACTCAAAACTAGGCGATTAAAAAGAGTGGTGGAAAGTTCTTGCCAGTCCCTACATATACGCCCTTGACTTGCGAACTGGTAGTAAATGTAAATTAACAATTAATTTAACTTCTTTTTTGACGTAAGTGTACTTGTTTACCTATATGAATAAAGATGTTTTGAGTTTGGAACATAATATTTAGTGGTATGTTAAGGGACATGATACAGTTTTATTTTTATAAGCTTTAAGCAGATTAAATACGAATTATACGAAACAGAAGTTTAAGATATTTTTCCTGACGAAATAAAAGTTATACCTATGTTTTAGTCAATCGTGTATTACAATATAACGATATTTGATTCATTTTATAGCTTAGGTGGTCTTCAACATACTATTATATGCAACAAATCTCATCAAAGATCAAAACATAATTATAGAACTAATTTTCACCTTGTATCATTGATCACGTTATCTTAAACATTCCATCGACTCGTAAGCACACCCCTTTGACAATATCTTAGTTACAATGTTACTGTTAAACCATTATACACTGTAATGGTATAGGTAAAGGTAAGATTTTTCGCTGCAAGATAAGGGATTGTTTAAACTAAGTAAGGGCTTTCAACTGAGTCAAAAAGTATACATATCGAGTAAATTGTCATCATATTAGAAATTAATAACTGAACGAAAACTGAACTGAACTAAAACGAAAAATTAAACCTAATATAATAAAAATGGCTTAAAAGAAGAGTACTCGTTCCTTTCGGTAGAACTCTGGTGAAAACTAAACATTTGACGACACTGATCAATGTTTTCAACATAAAATTTAAAATTAACACTTCTTCCATAAATAAAATAAACTTTTATTTTATTAATTTTCTATTTGACAACCCTTAAAAAGAAGTAAGGCGGTAATAACAGTGATGACAGGTAGTCAGCAATGTAACGGAGTTATGAGCCACAAGACGGTCGGTTTCAATTTAACTCTCCGAGTAAAGGGGTAGTTAGGCACTAAATTACATAGTAGGCGAACGTCGCGTCTGCCTGAGATTGTTTATTCTATGGAGCTTCCGCTAAAATAATATGTGATATACACAATTAAGGCAATTTACAGAGAAAATAATATAATTGGCGTATAAAAGAGGCAAATGTATCTTCGGTGTGGGCGGTAGGCTTTGCGTATAATCACATATAGTATGAGATACTCATTTGGCGTTGTCTCTTTGTGGTTTTATAATTGTATTTTAAAGGATTATTCAGAAACTTTCAAATATGAGGGTAATACCAATCACTACAAGCTTTTCGGTCTGGGCCTCAGATTTCTGTATCTGTTCCGTGATCAATTCCGTGGCACATAGAAAGGAAGTCCATTGGTGCAAAGTCGGGGATCGAACCTACGACTCCAAAGGATGAATGTCGCACGATGAAGCCACTACGCCAACACTGTATGAGGGTAATATAATTTTAAATAAAATATTACGTCTTTTTAATTGAGCACTAGTAGCGTAGTGGTTAAGCGTTCTAACCCTCAATTTGTGCGTTCAAACCCTGTCTGCGAATCAAAGGATTATTCAATGCACTATAAATACTTGCTTAAAATCGCCGTGTTTTATATACAGAATGAATGACAATGAATTACCTATTTTACGAAAATTGAAAATACTGTATATTTGTCTGTTGGAAACATATGTCTTATATGTTAAATATGTCAAATTTCAAATAAACTGACGTTTGAGCCCAAGACAATGCGGTTTTAATGTATTAAGTAAAAATGTCAGAAATAATTCAATACCCATAAAGTTAGTACATAGTTATTATCTCTTACATCAAACTATGAATAATATCCATTTAATCCCATGAAAAATGCGTAAAACAAATTAATAACATACATTAAGCACAAAGAACAACTTGCAAGTAACAGCTTGCGTTTTAACATTGGCAATTTTTCATAGACTTTTAAAAGGTACTTATGTCAAAGCAGGAGGCTTTGATGAATGCTAATAAGTGCTTTGGAGATACAATATCTGTGGGCATCGTTTACTAATTTGTTTCGCGTAAATCGGCGTTTGAAATAGGATCATTTATTTACTCGTGTTTTTAATAGCTGAGATATCTATGAAATTGTATTCGATTAATGTGTTTAATTGGCGCAGATAGTTCAACGGAACCGTGACTGGTAGATAGTTAGCATAACTATTTTTAACCTAAGAATATATATTTTATTCCAACACACAAATGTAAGGGCTAGTTGATCTAGTTCTAAGGGTAGTAAATTAAACACTCCAATAATGACTTGATGCACTATAATTCACTTCACTGACTTTACATAAACTTAGTGTTGCCCAAATGCAAGACCAAGACGAGACTTAGGCCAGTCTTGGTATTGTCTTGCGTCAATACACCTGGTCTTGGTCTTGGTCTTGGTATTGCGCTCTCAGTCTTGGTCTTGGTCTTGATCTTGCAGCAAGAGTCTCGCAAGTCTCGCAAGACTTGCAAATACCTATTTGCCTATTGCTATTTGTGGGGGCTTGCGGGCTATCCTGGAGCATTCAGCAATGTATTGTACATCAACCAATAATAGCAGGCAGGCCACAGGCATTGTGTTCAGATTAGCAGATTTCATTACAGTGTGCGTAGGTACATTTTTTAGGCAATTTGTCGTACTCGTGACTGTCGCGCTTTGCTACGTAGGTACTGTCGTTAAAGTATGTGTAAGTAAGAAACGATGTAGGTACCTACTACAACAAAATTGTATTCCTTAGAAAAATAATCGTCGTACCTACACGACGATTATTTTTATTTATTTAGTAAATCATCGCTGAAGACAATAGTCGCTACTAGAGTAGGTACGATAGAAGTTGATAAACCGACACTGCAATTCTCGATGATTTTAAAACAAAATGCGTAAAGCAATATGACGTCGCTCATATTTGGAGCTTTTCCACGTTTCAAGTTTGTTAAAATCACCCACTTCCAATTTTGCAGTGCAATGTCCTTTAAAAAGGTATAATAGGTAATCTATATATATAAAAATGAAACCCGTTTTCCGTTGTCACGACATAACATGAAAACGGTTTGACCGATTTGTCTGATTTTTTTAAATAATATACCATGAAGTACGAAGATGGTTCTTATGGAGAAAAATTAAAATAAAATTGAGTGAATCAGTCTAAAAACAACACTTTTCTATATTCCCATACAAAATATTCGTAATAATACTTAAAAGTGAATTTGAACTTTAATACCATAGCATAAAGTTCAAGTGTTAGTGGAGGGGTTCCGGGAAGGTAAATTTTTATTTTTTGACATAATGTATTTGTTGTCTTATCAATTTTCTTTTTTTATCTTACTAGCTAGACCGGTGTCCCGAATAGCAGAATAAGTATTTTAAACAAATAAAGAATCGACTGTTAGGCGGTACGATGTTCGCCAGGCCAGCTAGTAATAATATAAACTAGGTATATTTTTATTACTTACAACAATTTTTATAAAATCTACCTATCCTTACGACTACATTCTTCCTTGCGAGGACAACATAATCTATTTGCGTCCGTTCTGAGCACCCGGAAACTTATTTTATTGTTTAGAACATGGGCAGTGGCGGCGACCTTTGACATGAAAGCGACGGCGGCAACACAAAGTCTAGAAGCGGACTAAATGTTTACCTATTTTGGTGGGGTTGTCAATGTTGGCATTAGCACAGAAAAATAAAATTAAGTAAATACAACGTTTATCCACTTTTTAATAACTAGGTATCCACGATAGAATATTTTTTCTACTAATTTCCTAAGGGTCGATTCGACCAAACTTCAATTTATACACGAGTAACTATACCAAGAATAATCTATTCCATGATTTTAATCTCGAGTAAATCCATAGTCGTTTGTGCACGTAATCGATAGTATAATTGCGCTAGGAATAACAATACGCGAATAGCAATAAAATGGTGAACGAAAATAAAACTCGGCAAATAAATGTTGTTCTACAACGGGACAGTGTAAGAGCATATATCATGTCAACTCGATTTTGCCGTATTATAGTGTGAAAAAGTAGCTTTTAACAGGTGTTAAACGACAACAAAAAGTTTTTATTTCTTGTTTGTTTGAGGCTTTCGTCTAAAAAGGAACTTCTGTTGAGCCTAGTTGAATTTCATTCTAATATTATAGAAAATAAAAAATCTAAAAATAAATAAATAAATACTAAATTGTTTAAACGTTTCATTATACAATGCCAGACTATTAATTTAGTGCGTTGCGTTGACTTGAAATTAAAACACAGAATACATATTTGTGAAATGACAGAAATCAGCTGATTGGACTGACTGACGCCATTAAATTATTCTAGGAATAGCTGTTATTCCGTGCGAAACGGTTCGAATTCTTAGAATTTGTAGTTGGTAAAACGTAAAATTTATTTACTCTCGATTAACTGACGATTTATTCTAAGATTAAGATTTACTCTTGTTTGGTCGAATCGACCCTAAGTACTCAGTCTAAATATCTTTTTCATAATTTTTGTTTTTCAATAATATGTTGTGTGTAATTGAATGGTAAACTCTAAATCTTACTAGAGAGCTTTTTTAAAATAAACTTATTGAAAGCACTGACATGGCATATACACTTTTCAATCTTGCTGCTCACATTTTAGTACCTAGGTATCATTCACTATCTATCATTTACCGATATTAACAATGATTATTTCGAAATCAAAATATTCGCAATTCAATAGATGCAATACCTACTTAGTTATTAATTATCATCTCGCCCGACAGCTTTTAACGCTGTAGTGTTCGAATTCAAGCCAGTCTGAGAATGTATTTAAATAAAAAAAACTCAGAGCATTCAATATATACCTACATACTGCTGGGACATCTTCAAGGTCATTTAATTTTATACTCCTATACCAACCCTACCAAAATAGGTAAAAATTTGTGTGCCTCTGTCCGTACTCTTTGTCGGCGAATACGGCGCTCAGTGTCAAATGCTGTGTTACACTTGTTCCAAACCGCGGTGTCTTTGTCGGTAAATTATCAAATAAGTAGGTATTTAATACACCGACTGACCAACAGTTTATTCGCAGAACGTCACATTTCGCCAATCAACTTTGAACCTTAATTCTTTAGCGATAAACTTGAAAATCTGTTGAAGAAATTTGATAGATTGTAGTAGCTTGATGTGCTGGCGTCTGTACCATAGTATTGGCTGCCGTAGAAACTGTTACTAGACCTACTCGACTCGCTGTTAGTTTTAAATTTTGCTAAATAGAAGAATAATATAAACTTTGAAACATAAGTTTCACACCTACATGATGTTTATATAATTTTGTTAACTATAATTTTAAGCACATACCAACCTACGAGTACTAACGTTAGATCTGCACATTAGACATAAACAAGCATAACATATTATTATAGGTAGATACCTACAAGGTATGAACTTTGCTAGAAAGTTATTAGGGAACAGATTTGTGAGTATTAACACGCTACCTACTTAATAAATTGTTGAAATATAATAAGTACTTACCTACCTAATCAATATACAATACGTTTCAGGGTGCTTTCAGACGAGCGGCACGTTGCCACTTACAAATACAACTGCAGCCCTTAGTTTAGTGTTATGATTTGTGATACCTACGGTTTTGATACTGGGGAACGTTTCTCAAAATCGGGATTGAAACCAAATACCTACTTAATAACGCCCAAATCTCAGTTTGTCTTAACTGCAAGACGCAAGAGTCTTGCAGGCTTAAGTATTGTCTTGCTCAAGTCTTGCAGGGTTCAGTCTTGGTATTGGTCTTGCTATAATAAGGCGGTCTTGGTATTGGTCTTGGTCTTGCAAAAGCGCAAGAACAAGACCAAGACTGCAAGACCAAGACCGATTTTGGGCAACACTACATAAACTGTATAACTTCAAACTAAAACAAAGGAATGCGCATTTTTTTAAGGTAATACTTCTTTAGGCGCGTTATGAAAAATTTATGAGAGTGAAATTTTACGATGCGCGGGCATCGTGACACAAAATTAACAGAATGAAGTTGCTCACGGAAGATGCTACGGCATTGGACATAATATAAAAACAACATTCGAATAATAATAGAATTTATGATACACTTAATGTAAGAGAACAATAATAAATATTATTTATTTAATTTTTCAAATGTAAACTGAACTTTATTGATTCCCTTTCCAGTCTTTGATTATTTAATTGTAAATAATTATTTGCATGCAATCAAAAACTATTTTTAATAATGCCAAAGTTGTATAACTTCTTACGCGCGTACATAAGTACACGCACCCTTCTTTTTTTAAAGAAATCTCGCTGTTAGCTTTAATAGCTTTTAAAGCTCATCTCGGGCTGTTTTGGCGAGCGTAGCTCAGCCGGAATGGGCAATTTCCCGCGACTAGCGCAAGGGCGTCTCCTGCGAGACTCGGACCTCGACTTGGACCACAGCAGGGTGGTCAATCGCCTGAAGGGTAGGACGGAAGTTCACTGGAGTTAGCAAAGTGCGAAGTAGAGGTTCCATATAAATATAAATACAACATTTTATTTTATTACTTACTGTTAATATCTTGTGTTTGTATTTTTATGCAATACAAGTAAATTATTATTATCAGTTCTTTATTAAATGATTATCATTTGTATTATGCCGCTACTCTATTTACGGACAAGAGAAGCAAATACTCCGTAAACCTCTAGTCTTTCATGGCGAAGGTAAAGTCGTGTTGGGACAATGTTTATTTTATTAATGAGTCAAATATGTTTCATATGAATGTCGTTTGGTTTCATTTCATTCAAAAACACAAACCGGTCAAGGTAGATGTTAAAATGTGAGAATGTGATTGATCGGTGTTATCAGAGAGATAAGATGTACTTACGTTTGTCTCGGCACTTTACAGCCGTTATCGACACTTTTAATTATGGAATCACCATTAAAACTTTTAATTTAACGTTCCTATTTTCTTAAATCTGGGTAGAATTATTGTTTAGTGATGGTTAAGGAAATAATTATCGAACACACAAATATAAAGTATTTACAATTTTCTGTACCTACATAATAATAAAAAATAGAAAATTATAACAAATGTTTGGTCCCTGTGGCAGTGTACAGGCAGCATTTCCTCGCTGTATTGATACTTATTCTTTGAGCGAGGAAAGCACCAGCTCTGGTATTAAATCTTTGAATAGCGCCTGTGCACTTGAACCTCACGGCCCAAGAGTCGTGGCTGTAATTTATTTATTTATTTATGTGCCAACAATGCCACACATAACAAAAAACAGGATAGAAAAAGAAACAAGCAATGTTTGTAAGGAGTTTCTATTTTATTACTTGATTTTTAAACTCGACACTATTAACATATTATTATTTTTTATGTGATAGGAGGCAAACGGGCAGGAGGCTGACCTGATGTTATGTGATTTTGCCGCCCATGGACACTCACACTGCCAGAAGGCTCGCAAGTGCATTGCCGGTCTTTCAAGACTTTGTACGCTCTTATCTTTTGATTTTTGGGTGACTTTTCAAAAATATTTGAAAAATAGTTTTATTGAGCAGGTTACTCCCGTTAAAACACATAAAACAGAAATATTTTGTCAAAGTTCAATCAATTTCATAGCTATATCCTATAAGTGTTTACTTCTTAGGCATGGAAAATAATAAGCGAAGACGAAAAACAATCAAATTACAAAATATTGTAAGCCCTTACAAATGTAAAAATAATTCTACGAATTCCAATAATCATTAATCTTTACATCGGTGCGAGAATTATTGCGCTGACTGTACAAAAGTTTCATTTAAACACAATGTCAGTGTCGACATTCATACCAAGTAATTGCTATGCAAGATTTAAAAATACAAACACATATTCAAAGGATTATAAGCTCAATTACTAGGGTGTAAGGATCTTGTTCGTTTGAAACCTATTTGTTCAGGTAAGTTGAAGTCGCGTTTCATTTGTCACCGCTTTTGTGTGGGATCATAAAATTAATAATATTTAACATGCACACCCCTACTTTGTATTAAATTTTAACCGACACAAACAATAGGCTTATGTGATATTTTATATAGGAATTATTTTTTAAAGAGTTAAATTTAATTAAACGTTAAATTTTACAAGATTTTTTATGTACCTACTTCTAATACTAATTTTATATTATAATATAAACGCATTTAGATGTCATTTTATTTACAATAATTATGGAGTACTTATTTATTATTTGTATCGTATCTATTTAGTTGAAAATTATAACAAACAATTAACTTTGTTTCATGTTCCTCACATCAACACTAACTATGCAAAGAAACTCAGTTTTGTATCGCGCAGCCCGGCCATACAACGACCAATATTTAAGCCTTGACTTGTTTAAGCTATCGCGTAATATGGTTAAAAGGAGTATTAAGAATATCCATAGCGCAAAATCTCCTGCATCAAGAGTATACCCCACATACACACCTTCAATTAGGTACATACTCTCACTTTTACATCATCACACAACACAGCTAAATTAGGTGTTACTCAGTTAAATATATTTAATAATTTTGATTGTAAAAAGTCAAAAGTCAAAATCATTTATTCATATATATAGGTATAAACGAATATACACTTATGAACGACAAAAAGTATATATATATATTTTTTTAATCGACAAGTTTTTTGTTTTACACAACGTTTGTAAGGACCTGCAACCATTACACCATGTTCCACATGACATCTTAAGTAATAAATAATAATAAAATAAATTAAAAACAAAGATTTGTCCTCTATCAGCAGGAGTCATGGTGAAATAGGAGCACGCACTTGTGTTCTCGTGGGAACAACACGCAAACACATAGTCGAAATGTTTGAACCTTTTTGTAAATATTATATATTCCATCGTTCATTTTTAGTGTAATTTTTTTTATATATAATATTTGTTAGCTGTACGATATAAATAAACAAAACGATAAATAAAATGTTATATTACTTCAGTAACGTGATATAATGTAACAATAAATATTTTGATTAAATAAAGCAGTATTCACTCCATTGTTCGCATTTTACGACTTGCATTTATGTTAAACAATCTTTTAACACTATTTCTTTATTCCAATCGTGTTATAATAATATTATAATAAAAGAATGCAAGCAATTTTGCTTTATCATAAGTCGTAGGAAAATAGTGACCTTATAAGATATAACCAATTCGACTCAGGGTCCTTCAAGAAAGGCGCGTATTAATTCTTAAAAGGCCGGCAACGCACTTGCGAGCCTGTGGCATTGTGAGTGTCCATGGGCGGCGGTATCACTTGACATACATCAGGTGAGCCTCCTGCCCGTTTGATTCTTATTACATAAAAAAATATAGGCAGATGAAAATGCAATGACCGCGTACAACTGAACGTTATATCTTGACTTTTAAATATAATTGAATAAGAGTTTAATCTGAGAATGTATTTAGACAATTACATATTGTATTCTCCATCATACATAAAAATCAGTCCATTCATAACAACAAATAATATTTATTTAAATATAATTGGTTCAACTGCCTGAAATTAGTAAAACTTCGATCCATTTAGTTTTAAAAGGACTCTAAACACAGTACTACAAAAAAATCCACTATAAAGTCTCAGTACAAAATTTTATGAAACCAGCGAAACAATGCGTACTTTTATATAATATTCATAGGCAATAAATCACCGAGACATGCGTATCCAACATTTAGTAATTGAAACCTGAGTGTCGAAAAAACAGCGTGAAAGCGACAAAACATGCATGTTACATTTAAAAGACTATAACTCACGTGAGAATGGTGAGAGTAAAAAGGATGGCCGCAAATCTATATTTACCTTGTAAATGTTTTTACGAGCCTGCTAGGCTACTGGGGGATGCGATCAGGTGGAGGCGAGAGCGGTTTTAATATGGCGATTGAGAAGTCTAAGAACGTAAAGAAAAAGTAAAAAATCTTAGCCATTAGGTACTTAAATAATTTCTTTTTAATATATTCAAATAAATCTTAATTTTTCAACGTTGTATAAAAGTGCTTAGTAGATATTATTTCTTAAGTTTTCTAGTGTTATAAGAAAACTCTTCAGACATGGCTTTATCGAATTTTATGAAATTTGTGTATCTTTGGTAGATATGAATATCGTAAACGTTTTTTACTGTTTATTTTTTAAATTTTCGCGTAAAAATACATATATA